>NC_080073.1:40823694-41064500 GCF_949987535.1 Balaenoptera acutorostrata
AGATATTGTCTGCAACCACCATCCCATGCCTCATCAGTAATTACCCCATACACCTGCCGTCACAGCAAGGTAGTTAACCTGCTGGAGAGCTCACTGGCTTATTCTGGAAGAAGCACAAGTCCGGGGTGAGCTGGGTGGTTTGCTTGTCTCCATCCTTTACAGGCCCTAGAAGTGGCATGGACGCCTCAGATTCTTCCTGGGACTTGTTTCCACTGGTCCTAGGAGAAGGATTTCTGTAATCTGGGTGTCTCTTTTTAAAGTGTCATTCCTGATGTTTCTTTTTCTTGGTCTCTTTGGAGGTATGTGAAGAATTCAAATTTCTGTAGGTCTTAATGTTCTGGTAGAAGAATAACATACAGAATGCATGAATGCTGTGCCTTTGGCATTAAAGCTTAAGTTCCAGTTCCTTCCTATGAAGTTCTTCTTCCCTATAAATGATCATGACGTTAGCATCACTCATATAGGGTGTGTCCACACAGTTCTGATTGGAGTTGTCCAGCCATTGCCAAAAAGAGGAACTGTGATCAAGAAATTATGGCAACGAGACCTTGCTGGTTGGTTAAGGGCTACCAGGAATATGAGGAAACCCTGGGATTTTGCTCCTCAGCCTCTAGTTGGGGGGACTACAGTAATGATTTTAGCCTGGGAACTATGGAATCTCTGCAAAAATCGTTATCTTTCAACCTATCGGGGGCCTGAGTTTTCACCTTCAAAGTAAGCTCCCCATCAGAGTATGAAATTTGGAGCCCTTGCTGCCTCTGGAGAGCTAGACAGTTCCCAGAACCTCCTGGAGCTATCAGAGGACTCCCAAATGGAAGAGTAAGCGTGTCCTCACTGAGCAGCATGCCTGTACTGACCATGGATCCTCCAGTGGGTCCTGCCTCAGAAGGGCGTCACACAAGTCCACTCCAGCTCCCCTTGCACAGCTTCCATCCCAGGATCACACTGGGCCTCCCTACCAGAGATTCCTCCTCTGGTGGGTACACCCAGGCCCAGCCCTGGCTTGGAAACTGTTTTGCATTCCACTCACAGGAGGCTGCTGAGCCCTTGGTTGCAGACTGCAGCATGCCTTTGTCTCTGTCACACCGACCACTGCAGAGAAATGAGCAGAGCTATGGCAGAACTTCTCTAGAATGGTCGGTTAGAGGGATCTTCTTTCCCCGCCATCCTCCAACAGCCCCCCACGACTGCAAAGGGGCAGTTGGAAAAGAGAGAATTCCCTGCTAACCTCGTATCCCTGCCCTATTCTAGGTGTGGAGTAACTAATTCTTCCATGCAAAATTTCCCCATTTCTGGACCCCTTTCTCTTGTCTGTCATTCACCCTGAGGTTCATGTCCTCCCTCCTTTGCCTGCCTCTGTATCCTTCCACATTTTTCCTCTTTGAAGCAGCCTGGTTCCCATGGAAACAGCAATGTCACTGGAAGAGTTGGAGCCTGGGAATGTCCCAAGGGCAGGAGAAAGTCACTCAACGAAAGGACTGAAACCCACCCAGAGGGTTGATTCTCACTCTGCTTTCATGACAGTTCTCATGGTAATAGGACTGGAAGCTTTAGGGGCAGCACTTTGGGGGCTGCAGAGATAAGGGAGAATATACATCTGTCTTTGTGCTTGTCCTTGTCTGTCGCTTCCTTATTTTTCAGTGTCTGGTTAGCCACGTGAACTAGATGGGACTGCAATGCCACAAGATAGGTTTTTCACGTTGTGTAGGGCGGATCCTACTACTTTGTAGCTGTAGCTCCTGTTGGTCTTGTTTTCCATCTTTTTTTTTTCACCAGAGCCCAGGGGGGTTGGGGCGGTCTGGGGGGTCTGGGAGAATCCTGTGATTATTCTCACTGAGGTGGAAAATGAGGGTTCCCTTCCCTCCTCAAAACTGAGTTTGCTCAGTTTCTCAGCTCCCCGGTTACCTCATTTGTGTCATGAACCTCTTCATGGAATGGTTGTAAGGACAAGGCAACAATAGCAACCATAAGGTCTGCACAGATGGGGGCCCCAAAGTCCCACTAGGAGCAGGCTGTTGAGGGCAGTCCTGGGGTCAGGGGCCAGGACCTCACTGTGGCCACGGCTGCCAGCCCGTCGCCTCAGTCTCGCCCTGTCACCGCTGCAGGTGCAACACGCAGGACTACATCTGGCACAAGGGGATGCGCTGCGAGTCCATCATCACTGACTTCCAGGTGATGTGTGTGGCCGTAGGCTCGGCCGCCCTTGTGCTGCTCCTGCTCTTCATGATGACGGTGTTCTTCGCCAAGAAGCTCTACCTGCTCAAGACAGAGAACACCAAGCTGCGCAGGACCAGGTGAGTCTGTGACAGCCGACCCCACCCCATCTGATCCAGGGATGTGGTCCTGAGGGTTTCTGGCACCTGCTCTCCATCCCTGGTTGTGTTTTTCATACCAAAAATTCACCCAAGCGTAACCATTCCTACACAGAATGTGCTGGAATTGCAGCAGAGGTTAAGCCCCTGTGGCACACTGCAGCTGCCCAGCACCATTACACACACACACACACACACACACACACACACACACACACACACACACACACACACACACACACACACACACACACACACACACACACACACACACACACACACACACACACACACCGCCGTATAGAAGGTGCTTAGAAAAGGTAACCAGAGTATAGCAGCTCCCAACTCTGGTCAAGTAAGTTACTGTGCTCAGTGCCCCACCCCCACCTGACTGCACCTGCTTCCTGGGTCTCTGACAGCCCGTGGCCAGCGTGAGGATTTCGCTCACAAATCAGCATGAAGTGACTCCAGCTCCCTCAGATCTGCCATCACTCAATACCAGCTCCTCCTCAGTGAGAGGGTCTAGCACTGCAGTGCATTGCTTTCCAAACTTGTCAGCCCTTGGTCCAGGCAGAAGAGCAGAGGACTCAAGGAAGTCCTCTTTCCCCCTCCTAAGTAGAATGTGGGGGGTGGTGAGACCCCAGCCCTCACTTTCTCCACTGTGGATTCTAAGGGCCATGTGGGGATATGGAGTCTCATTTCAGCTCTTCTCTTAGCAGAGGAGTGACTGCTGTGCACATGTGAGAATCAGCATGCATTTACCCTTTAAGCCCATGCTTGAACACTCGAATGTGACCTTACACACTATGAGAGAATCACTGTGATCACTAAGCAAAGTAAAGAACCTTCTTAAATGTCACAGGAGTCACAGAAGGAGGAGACTGGAGTTCAGCTTCCTCGGGACCCAAGAGACAATTTATGCAGAACTGCCGCCCACCCCCCCTTTCAGCCTGTTGTCCAAGTAATCCCCTCCCCCTGACCCGAGACTCCCTCCAGAGAACGTGACCGAAGGACTTGCCCCAGGTCCTGGGAAAAGGACAAAACGCCATCTGTTGCTCCTTTGCTGGGTGAACTCGTGAGATGTGCAGATGCCAGCAGCTCTCTGCAGCCTTTCAGCTAACCGTTGTGGGCCTGCAAGGGCCTCTCCATTGTGCCTGTGCATTGAGGCAGGGCTGTATCTGTGCATGTGATCACAAGCCAAGACCCTTGGCTCCTCACGCTGACACCAGGGGGTTGGAGTGGTGGGGAGGGTCAGGGTGGGGATGGGACCACCGATCAGGGCTGCTGCTGATAGGAGAGAAGAAGCAGCTGCCAGGCGAGTGGAGAAGCAAGAGCTGAAGCCCAGGGAAGGGCCTCCTTCTAGGTCGTCCTCCTGTAGCTGGTTATGTGTTTTGTGCAAAACATGGCTCCCGCAGCCCTTCAGCTCAAATGCCAACTCCCTTTTTTCCCTCTGCATACCTTCTTTCTTTCCCAAGCCTGGTTACTGCTCTGAAAATGCTACGTGTACCCAGTGCACTACAGATACTGCTGCAGTTTATTGATTCTAAGATACACTTTTTTTTTCACACATTAACATCTCAGAAACTGGATTGTATCTTACAGTCGCTGGCGTCTTATAACCACTGTTGGCCTGATGGCAGTCATGATGTAGTTGTAATTGTCTAGCATACACAAACGTGGTCATAGCTGTTCATATCATTGTCAGTTCTTTATCTAAAGTCTAAATGAGCCCCTTAAAGTGTGTAATAAAAACTCTAGGTGATAAGAAAGCATTGGATCATGGTTTAAATGGTAGAAGATTTTTCTTAGTGGTGCATCTGTGGCATTTGATGAAATACAGTACCTGACCCATGAAGCTTCTATCAGATTTCGCTGTGATCATTTCACTTACATTTTTCCCTTCTGTCTTCTGTCCTAACCAGCAAATTCCGGACCCCATCTGAGCTCCACAATGATAACTTCTCCCTCTCCACCATTGCCGAGGGCTCTCACCCAAATGTAAGGAAACTTTGCAACGCTCCCCATACCTGCTCCCCCCTATGCCTGTGCCTTGGCTCTCTATGATAATGTTATCTGTCAGGTAACTTGTCTTCTTCACATCTGTCCTTGTGCAGGCTCCAGCCCCTGGCCACATCTCTGGTCCACTTCAGAGTGTGGAGCCACTCTTCAGAGCTCTGAGGATCAGGATAGGGCAGGCAGTTGGGGCCGTGAAAGTGAGAATAAGGGCGTGATGGTGTACCACTTCCGGGACAAGCAAAGTTATACAAAGTACAGAAGATCTGTTTCTAGGATGACACATGATTTTTAGCTTCATCTAGGCTTTAGAAGTCTGATTTTTGTCTTTCTATTTTCTATATCAAGGAGAAAGGCTCAGCTTTCATTGCTAGGGAATTTCCTGCTGGTCATTGAAGCAAATGGTGGTTGCTCTTTGGGATGAGTGGGAAAACCTCTGGGATGGCTGGAAAAACAGTGTCTTTGACACTGTTTTGAGGACCCTAAAAATGAGCAGGCTTATACACATTGGTTACGGCTGAGGTAAGCACAAAACACTTATGGTGAGGTGGAAGCATAAGTCTAGGGGTAAATCTGTCCTTAGGAGGATAGGCTCATAAATATAAGTTGAAACCCAATAAAAGGTCCCAACAGACCATTTTCTAAAGACACTGGCCCAGTGTGTTATCTGGACCAGACTAACCAGTCAAATACTGGGTACTGTCAGAATTTCAGAAATTAAGCAGAAACCATCCAAGCCGCAAATCATATCAGATCCAAACACAAGAATTCTGCACATGACACAGGCTCCATACCTCCAGGTAAATGCATCATTACACAGATAACGGAGTGAAACTAAGACTTTTCAGATGGAAACAGTGGAGTTTAAGAGGAAATTTTGAAGAAGTTCTTTGAAATAATGGGCCATAGAGTATAAGAGCTCACAGGGGCCTTCACAGTCTAGGCCAGTGCTGTCCAGAGGGACTTTCTGTGAGATAGAAAAGTTGTGTGTCTGTACTGTCCACTACAGCAGCCATCAGCTACCTGTGGCTTCAGAACTCTCAGAATGTGGCTAGTGCCACCGTATTGGACAGCACAGATCTAGACCACTGTCTTCTTTTTATAGGTGGGGAAAGTGTAGCCCCAGAAGGGGAAAGAGAGAATAATAGTACATGAGACCTTGATCACCAAATCCCAGAAAAGAAAAGCTTGGCCTGGTGGAGGAGGAGCAAAGGGGTCTATTTAAAATAAGAAATGAAAGAGGCCAATTCAGGATAATTTTTTAAAGTCTTTGATATAAAGGGTAGAGAAAGAACATACTTGGTATGCACCAAGATATTAATAAGTTCAAGATGGACATAATAACCAAGAGAACAACATGTCCTGTAATTGCTGAGATTGGTAACCACTTTAATCAACCCACAAGGATATAGGATGAGCCTTATCTTGGGACACCCTATCCCTACCTTACCAGGCCCCTTGCAGTGATGTGCATTTAGTTGTCAGTTATGGACTACTAGTGAATGATGGCCTGCCACGGGGTCTCTCAGGTCCACTGTCTGATCTGCCGTCTCGTACATGTGGGACAGCAGGCCTGACGCATACAGTGGTGCCTGCAGTCAGGGTGTTTGTTGTCCATGGAGTGCGAGGGTCCTTAGCAAAGTTTCTGACGCATGCATTTCTGGCACCCTTGTTATGTCCACCTTTCCTCTTCACAAAGATGGAGGGGAAAGAAACAGCTCCTCTTGGAGGCCTTGGTTGCATGAGCCAATACAAAGGTTTCTAGTTCTTCTTGTCTGAGCCAACTTTGTGAAAGCAAGGCATTTATCCATGAAAGCTGCCACTGACCTTGAGTTCAGAATATGGCAAAACAGAGGGGCTTCCCTGGTGGTGCAGTGGTTAAGAACCCGCCTGCCAACGCAGGAGACACAGGTTCGAGCCCTGGTCCAGAAAGATCCCACACGCCACGGAGCAACTAAGCCCATGCGCCACAACCACTGAGCCTGCGCTCTAGAGCCCGCGAGCCACAACTACTGAGCCCGTGTTCCACAACTACTGAAGCCCACCCGCCTAGAGCCCGTGCTCCCAACAAAAGAATCCACCACAATGAGAAGCCCAAGCACTGCAACGAAGAGTAGCCCCCATGCGCCGCAACTAGAGAAAAAAGCACGTACGAAGACCCAGTGCAGCCAAAAATAAATAGATAAATAAATAAATTTTAGAAAAAAGAATATGGCAAAACAAAACTGGGATGGAGCAGGGTGGTCAGCCATGGTAGACTCCGCCTGAGAAGGGCCATGGGGTTGTCTGGGCAGCACTCGGGGCATCCGTCAGCGAAGTCGTGCCCTCTGGCTCCTCTTGGATCTTGAGGGCCATTTCCACCTGGCATCCTTCCCTCAGCTTGTGCCCCAGGACACATCCTGTCCTCTCTGCCAAAGCTCTGAGCATGTGAGGGGGTGACTCTCCTGTCCAGCAGGTGGATTTTCTACAAACTCCATCTCGAATTCCCTCCACCCAGCCCAGAAGTCAGACTCGGTCATAGTCAAGATCTTGTGGGCATTGACAGTTAAGACAGTTGCCACTTTATGATGTGGAGCCCTAGCCCTTGCTTCAGCCACCCCAGTGATTGCTTACAAGTGATGCGAGCAGCAGGATGAAAGTGAGAAAACCTGCAGGTGAGCTAGGAGCTGAAACGAGGGCACCTGAGTCAAGGCTGCTCATTTAGTCTCCCCATCCCTCTCCCTTCACCCCTCAAATTTCCTTGTTGGTTTTGGCATCTCCTAAAATTTTGGAGAGTTTTATTTATCTTAGTAGAGGGGTTATTTCTTTTACATAAGTCAAGGAGATTGAATGGGTCATTTTCCTACCCAGTTTCAGTAATCTCTATAAGCCACACTCTGAAAAGATTTCAAACAAACAAACAAAAAAACCCGTGCTGCTTTGGGTCTGGTGGGGGAAGCGTCCATGGCTGGTGTCTGTGTAGGGGGCACGTCCCTTTCCTCTGCTACATGCATCGCTCTGTGCTGCTCCTCGCCTGGGCCCTCTGGACTGACCTGGGGCCCTGTGGCTGGTGAGCCAGCGGCCGAGTGCGTGTGAGTCTTCTGGAGCTGAGCAGCCAGCCTAGGAAAGGAACTTCGGGAGGAAAAGGAAAAGCCCGAAGCTCCTCAGCCCCTGCTGTGGAGGTTTGCCGTTTTCCAGGAGGAATGGTGAGTGTGTAGGAAGCCGGGCGCTCTCCAGCTGCACAGCGTGAGTGAAGTCACCTGAACTCCATGGGCAAACTGCCCAAGTGCTGAGAGCCGCCCTGTTGGTTCTCACAGCTGTGCTGTTAGAGCAATGCCATGGCTGTAACTTGGTCCTCCTGCGATTTGACAGACCTTCCAAGATGTCCCTTAGTGTTTCCCACCGCCATCCCACCCCCCAATTTAAACCTTTCTTACTTCCCAGTCTCTGTTTCTTCCATGTATTTGGTAAAACACTGACTGCCCGCCCCATTTTGATAGAGGCTTGTTTCTGGACAAGTAGGCGTCCAAGCCTGAACCCCTGGCTGAAGGATGCCCATGCGGCTGGGGCAGAATGCCAGAAATAGTTCCCAGGACACAGCCCAGAGGGAAGTCCAGTTCCCTCTGGATGAGGGACTTCCACCAAATCAAAGGCACATAATCCTTCTGCTGAGGGATTCAGCAACCCTAGGCTTAAGAGGATGGAGTTCTGAGGGAAACACTTGGACTAGGATAGCTCCGTCTTGGTCTAGACACGCCCTCACCCGTTCTACATGTTGAAGGTACTTAGCTCATCTCATAGCATTGTCTGGATACCTGTGTTCCTTATTTTTAGGATCTACTTCTTCCTCCCATTGACCCAGAAGGCAGCTTTCTCATCTGTCCAAATCCCATAAGCCCTCACGGTGCCAGTTTTAATTTGGGTCCCCACCTTCATGGCATCACAGTTTTGATGCCCAGGTCTATAAGACTCACTAAATCCACTTTTTTCACATTATGAGAATATCCCTGTGCCCCTGTATCCCCCCAAGGTGTGTGTGATGGGGCGGGAGCAGGGGCAGTTATCTTGAAAAACATGAAAGTGAGTTCCATGCTTGTAAGAGGAGAGGTGAGTACAGGCCATCCTGTTTTGCTTCAAGTTTTGCTGTGATCCAAAGTCCATTCTACTCAGGGTCTCAAGCGATCATGCCCAGCGTCTCCCGCCACACAATACAGAAGTTCTGCCTCATTCTGCTTCCCTCTCTATAAAAAACCTGTGTGTGTGTGTGTGTGTGTTGTGTGTGTGTGTGTGTGTGTGTGTGTGTACAAAATACACAATATATCAGGGCAATCTTTCCATCTCGGCACATATACATTTATGCCATTGAACAGTTTTTCTAAACCTCTGCAAGCAGTGGTAGAAAATATCAAGCGCCTATGCGTGCTGTGCGCAGCTGCCTTGCCTGAAACCTGCCTCAGCACAGAATGAAGTTCATTTCCTCTTGAGCTTGTCTCACTGGAAATGGGGAACATGTGTTCCGCTGTTGTCTGTAAATTACTCCTGAGGTCTTTGAAACTCTATCAAATTGTTCTGTTCAAGCCGGTCTTCTGGGAAAGTGCTAAGTGAGGCTGGAGCAAGGGGCAGGTAACAGTGATTTCTACACGCACAGTACGTTTAAACACCCGTAGCATCCGATGTAGGCCTGGAGCCTTTCCCTACTTTCCAACTAGTCACTTGCCTGACCTAGTGCCATTATGGGTCAAACTCAGTAGCAGGGAGCATGGACAAGAGCTCACAGTTTTTTGGGTTTTTTAAAATTTATTTTATTTATTTGTTTATTTTTGGCTGCATTGGGTCTTCGTTGCTGTGCGCGGTCTTTCTCTAGTTGCGGTGAGCAGGGGCTTGTCTTTGTTGGGGTGTGCGGGCTTCTCATTTTGGTGGCTTCTCTTGTTGCAGAGCCTGGGCTCTGGGTGCACAGGCTCAGTAGTTGTAGCTCGCGGGCTCTAGAGCGCAGGCTCAGTAGTTGTGGCGCACGGGCTTAGTTGCTCCGTGGCATGTGGGATCTTCCCAGACCAGGGCTCGAACCCGTGTCCCCTTCATTGGCAGGCGGATTCTTAACCACTGCGCCACCAGGGAAGCCCAAGCTCACAGTTTTGTGGAGAATGCCCTGGTCCTTAAGCATGATGAGTACCTTGAATTTTGGTTAAAGCAAGAAAGGTCTGAGCTAGCTGATCAGATAGGGACGTTTCCCTTCTTGCCATCCATGAACCTTCCTGGGTAGCTACACGACCTCTTTGATCAGCACAGTTCCAAGCACTTGAGAAAGAACTGAGGCCCACTGAGTCGCACAGGGTAAAATCCCCTCAGGCGGTCCTAAAGGAAAAGAGTAGTGGGAAGGCAGGTGTTGCTGTAAGAGCTCTCTGAATGCAGAGCCGGAGCACTGTGTACTGGTGTGGGTTTCCTGAAAACCTTTAACAAATTCAGTTCAGGTTCAGGAGCTTGTCATAGGGCTGCAGGCAGCACACTTGGATAGGCAGGAGGGCACGGGTACCAGTCAGAGATGGGTTGCGAACCAGCAGCACAGGGCTTGGATTGAGGAAACACCTTGTAAGTTAGCATCTTTTGGTAGATAAATTCTGATAGGAAGAGGCTCACACTTCTCCAGCCTCTAGTCAGAGAACATATATTTGCTGTGGGGAGAGAGGCCCTAATTTTGCCAGGAACAGCTCTGCACCTGACCACAGTCCAGTTTGTGCCCCACTGAATACACCGACAAGTCATGTTCCTGATCAAGACCTTTTTGTGAAAGCAGAACTCAACAAGATGGAGGGCCGTGTGAAGAGGGGCCAGGCAGAGCTCACCAACAGGTGAGGCTTTAGAGGGACCAGGCCAAGTATTAAAAGGGATTGTTTCTCCCCAGTCTCTGCCAAAGAGAAAACCTCAGACTGGCCTAAGTTAAAGGTATTTGTAATGCAATTACCTGTCAAGTTTTCATCTATATCTGGCCAGTGTTTTTGAGAATGATGTTCCTAAAAAGTAGCTGCTAATGAGTCTCTTTGGTTCATTCATGTCTCAGAGCTTTCTTCCTTTTTTCAGTTATGATTCTTTCAGCCAAATTGGAAAATCTGAGATGTTATTTGATCCCTCTACCCACTGTCTCCTTCCCAACCCTCCCTCACCTTTTTTTTCCTCTTTCAGGATGATTCTAATGCTCCCCATAAAATCCAGGAAGCTCTCAAGTCCTGCCTGAAAGAGGAGGAGCCATTTAACATTCAGAACTCCATGTCGCCCAAACTCGAGGGTGGCAAAGGTGACCAGGCCGACTTGGAGGTGAATTGTCTTCAGAACAACTTAACCTAAAGCAGAGCAAGAAGAGAGGAAATGGGAGCGGGGGCGGGGGGGGGGGGCAGGGGAAGAAGAATTATCTCCTCTTGTACAGAGTATTTCTTGTAACCATTTGTTAAACTCCTTTCTTTTTTCTGATCTCATGGCATGCTTTGGTGTATTTTGTACAGGAGGGAAAAAAACACAAAATATGAAAAGAACCTAAAGAGAATTGCATACATTGGATTGTTTTGTCTGTGCTGTCTGTACATTGCTTCTGCTGCTGTGATTTCTAAACCTATGCTGTTATTCAACTGACTTTTTTTTTGTACTTTGACCCACCTTTTTTTGAAATACCAGTAAAAAACAAAGTTCTTGAAATAAAACTTTTTAAAAAGCCATTTTCCTGATGTAATTTTTTCTACTCCCTACCCCTTCTTGTCAGTTTGAGTTGAATTCTTCCCTTCATTAAAGATGTGTATTTATACATGTTTGAAATCCCAGAAATGGTCTATGTATTAGTCTGCTTGAGCTGCCATAACAAAATACTACAGACTGGGAGTCTTAAACAACAGACATTTATTTTCTGAGAGTTCTGGAGACTGGAAGTCCAAGTTCAAAGTGCCAACAGAGTTGGTTTCTGGTGAGGCCTCTCTTTCTGGCTTGCAAACAGCCACCTTCTTGCTGTGTCCAAACATGGCCTTTTCTCTGTGTGCATATGGAGAGAGAGAGAGCTCTCTGGTAGCTGTTCCTCTTTTTATAAGGACACCAGTCCTATTGGATTAGGGCCCTACTCTGATGACCTCATTTAACCTTAATTACCTTATCTCCAAATACAGTCACATTAGGGGTTAGGGCTTCAACATGTGATATTTGGGGGGACACAATTCAGTCCATAACAGTCTGTAACACTTATTGTTAAGAATACTCTTTCCTTCTTTTTTCTTTTTTTTAAAAATTATTTACTTTATTTATTTTATTTTTGGCTGCGTTGGTCTTCGTTGCTGTGCGCAGGCTTTCTCTAGTTGCAGCGAGTGCGGGCTACTCTTCGTTGCGGTGCGCAGGCTTCTCACTGTTGTGGCTTCTCTTGTTGCGGAGCACGGGCTCTAGGCACGCAGGCTTCAGTAATTGTGGCACGCGGGCTCAGTAGCTGTGACTTGTGGGCTCTAGAGCGCAGGCTCAGCAGTTGTGGCGCATGGGCTTAGCTGCCCCGCGGCATGTGGAATCTTCCCGGACCAGGGCTCGAACCCGTGAACCCTGCATTGGCAGGCGGATTCTTAACCACTGTGCCACCAGGTAAGCCCTATCTTTCCTTCTTTCATAAATATTTATTCAGCACATAGTCAGCCAGGTGTTATGCTAGATGCCAGGAACTCTAGATGAATAAGATAGACCCTAACCTCAAGAAGTTAATGGTGTACTTGAGAAACAGTCTTATAAAAAAATAATTATAATACAGTGTGTCAATACTTAATAGAGGTATATACAAAGCTGTGAGAGTTGGAGTTATGAATTCAGAAAGGCTTCAAGGAGAGAGGTTTAAATTGGACTTTGAAGGATGAGGGGGCATTTTTCAGGAAGATGCAGGAGAAGACATTCAAGGCAGAGGGAGAATACTCACAGGAAAGCCGTTCTATGTGACTAGAGATTGTGAGAGAGAGAGGTCTTAGGTGATGAGGTTGGAAAGGGCAATTTAGGACAGATTGCCAAGGTAGACGATGGTAAAGGCAGAGAGAATGGGGATTGTAGCAATCCAGGCAACATATGAGGGTGGATTAGAGAGAGTGTTAAGAGTTCAAATAGCCAGAATTACTGACTACTGGTGGGGAGAGTTTTCTAGAACTTTGCCTGTGTTCAATCTGTGATAATTCCAATAACTGGAAGTCCCGTGAGTATGTCTCTTTTGCCTAATTTCTGCTGATTCCCCCTGATTTGTCTCCTCTTGTGCCTCATTATTTTTTATTTTGTGCTGGACATTGTATTTGAAAAATTGTTTATTGAGATTTTCAGACCTAGGATGACTCTTCTTTTAGAGGGGGTTTGTTTGCTTCTGTCACATGGCCGGGGCACTAGAATTCTGAGATCACATTATTCCAGATTCAAAGTTGGAGATTTCCTGGCCACTGAAGGCAGACTGTGGACCTATCAGATTGTGCAAAGGCTGGTTTGCTTTTGGTTCATCCTTACCCCTTAGGGCACAATCGTCTGGGGTCTCAGCCCAAAACAGGCAGTGGTTTATCAGTGTCCCACCTTTGGAGGACCCTGAACTCCAACACCCGCCGACCCCCAACCCTGCAAGACTATCAGAAACACACAGCTCGTTCTCTTAGTCACCTCTTCCAAATGGGCAAGTGCCTCCAGGGAAAAGTGACCCTGAATGCTGGGCCTACCTGTCTGGATTCCTGTCCTCTCGGGGATGTCAGCCTAGCAATTCTTTAGAATCTTGTTTGCTTGTTGATGCTTTTAAGATGTTTGTACAGCCTTTTGATTGTCCTTAGTGGAAGGGTTGGTCCAATTCACCTAGTCTCCCATTTACTGACAACAGAAGTCCTCTGTTTTCATCTTGGGACTCTTGCCCAGATGGCATTCCACTGGTGCCATGAGTTCAGTCTGCTCCTTGCCATTCGATAGGGCTGCATATTGGGATTGTTGGCCTGTGTGTATTATGGTTTCGTAACCTGACCCATATCCACTTTGGGAGGTTGGCATGGTTCTGCTTAGGACTTCCTGTAATCTCTGATTTAGGGGACAGACCTGTGTTTCATGGATAAGCACCTCTGGATCGTTCACAAGGAGGCCCAATCAAGAGGGATTGTATGTGAAAGCCCTTTGAAAATTCTAAATCCCATCCAGACACAAGGGTTTGTTAGTATTGTGTTTGTTTTGTTTTTCCCACAAGAACATTATGAAATGCAGATCAAAGCCCTTGGCCCTATCCTACCTTCATAGCACATGCAGGAGGGATAGGAAAACTCAGATCAGAAGGCAACAGGAGATAGTGCAGGCCTAATGAATAGACTTACCTCGTGTTGCCAAGAGTCTTTGACCCAAAGAAGGGGCTGACGTGTTGGAATAGGGTATATTGATGTGTATCTGTGCCGGCCCTCTTTCCTGCCTTGTGCTTGTGCTTCTCGGTGCTTATGCTCCATGGGGCCGGCAAGCATCCTCTCTGGGGACCTCCAGCTCTGCTGTTCCCTCCCTCATCTGCGCCCACAGTAACTGCCTAGCACTGAGACATCCCCCTTCAGCATCCCCCTTGGTGCTTTTTATTTTTTAGAGGATAGTCCCTGGAGACCTTCTTTGTGCTTTTTCCACCCCACTCCACAGCTTGCCCTGTGTCCTTCTCGCTAAAGAAAGGACAAACTGAAAATGTGGGTAACTTAGGCAGCATGGAAGGAAAATCATTAGTCTGGGGAGCCTTTCAGCACTGATGGGTCGTTTCACTTGGGAGAAGTGTACGTGCGATGCTGAACCATCCGTTGGTACAAGGTGTATCCTTTACACACATGGCACACCTGTGTTAGTTTCCTGGGGCTGCCATAACAAATTACCACAAACTGAATGGCTTCAAACAGCAGAAACGTAGTATTCTCTCACTGTTCTGAAGGCTAGAAGTCTGAAATCAAGGTGTCAGCAGGACTATGCTCCCTCAGACACCTCCAGGGAAGAATCCTTCGTTGCCTCTTCCTAGCTTCTGGTGGTTGCCAGTAATCCTTGGCATTCTTTGGCCTGTAGTTACTCCAGTTTCTGCCTCTGCCTTCACATGGTTGTCTTCCCTCTGTGTGTGTCTTTGTCTCTGTGTCTTCACAAGGCCTTCTTTTTTTTTTTTTTTAGAAGTGGTCCCTGATCAGATTCAAGGCCAGTTGCTTCTCGGAATGTTTGGTGATATTCTTTTTAAAGTTTATTATTTATTTATTTATTTATTTATGGCTGTGTTGGGTCTTCGTTTCTGTGTGAGGGCTTTCTCTAGTTGTGGCAAGTGGGGGCCACTCTTCATCGCGGTGCGCAGGCCTCTCATTATCGCGGCCTCTCTTGTTGCGGAGCATGGGCTCCAGACGCGCAGGCTCAGTAATTGTGGCTCACGGGCCTAGTTGCTCCGTGGCATGTGGGATCTTCCCAGACCAGGGCTCGAACCCGTGTCCCCTGCATTGGCAGTCGGATTCTTAACCACTGCGCCACCAGGGAAGCCCCACAAGGGCTTCTTATAAGGACACAAGTCATTGGATTTAAGGCCCACCCTAATCCAGTATGATCTTGTCTTAACTTGATTACAAATGCAGAGTCCCTATTTCCAAATAAGGTTACACTCACAGGTACTGGGAGTTAAGCCTTCAACATACCTTTTTGGGGGGGACACATTTCAACCCACAAACACACCTTACTATTTACAGCACACTTTCAGATTCGTGTTCTCATCACATCCTCACCAGAGCCTGGAGACCAGGCCTTAGGACAGGCAAGCATCAGCGACAGTATTAGAAACCAGACCTTGAACTTTTTCAGTCCTTTCCTCTGTATGACATCACACTGTAGACACTATATTTACAGTTCCTTGTCCTTTCTCATATCATTTATAGAAATAAAAAAGTTATCCTGTACTCCAAAAAACAACACTACACACCAGACTCAGGGCTAGAAGATCTCTCCATTTAGGAGCCAAGTGATCTCTCTGAACCTCAAGTTCTTCACCTGTAAAATCCCTATCTTTTAACAGGACTACCTGGGCATCAGGGATAGAGCAATGACCAAAACGGACAAAAAGCCCTGCCTGGTGGAGCTTACTTCCCACGTCACGGGGTCATACGAGGTAAAGTATGTGGAGGGATTCTGAGACACAGAAGGGGCTATACAAAACCACCTTCAGGCCCAAGGGAAAGGGTGAGTCCCTGCAGGGGGATGAAGGCGGCTTTACTGAGATGTGTAAGTACCACCACTGCTGAGAACTGTAGCAGAGGCTCTTCCCTCAGCACAGGTACCGGAGAGGCTTGGGGGAAGAATGTGGGGCTCCGCTAAAGCAAACTTGGAAGTAATTTTGTCTCCTGAGTGTTTTACAATGAGATTCTGCAAAGTACATGGGAGCAAAGATATGCATAGGTACCCGAAGAGATCAGATGGCCAGCCAGACTCAGCAGTACTCTGGCCGAAGGTTTATCAAAGCCAAGGAAGAATGTGTCCATCCGAGGGGTTAGCCTCCTGGTACACGTGTCCTGCAATTCTGAGGTGTATACCTAGGAGCAGAATTGCTAGGATGGAATTTAGCCTGTCTTTACCTTAACAAGATAATGTCAAAAGTGCTTGTTATCAACTAATACCTCCCATCAACAGTGGAGGAGAGTTGCTTTGCTCCACATCCTTGCCAAAACTTGATATTGTCACACATTTTCAATTTTAGCCATTTTTATAGGCTCCCTCATGGTGTGTAATTGTGATTTTAATTTGCATTCCCTAATTATTAATGAAATGGCACCCCTTTTCATATGTTTATTCATCATCTATATTTCTGCTTTTGTGAAGCACCTGTTTAACTCTTTAGCCAATTTATCTGTTAGATTATCTCTTCCTTACTGATTCCCGGGTATTCTTTTTTCTTAATTTTATTGAAGTATAGATGATTTACAATGTTGTGTTATTTTCTTCTGTACAGCAACATGACTCAGTTATACATATATATTCTTTTCCATATTCTTTTCCATTATGGTTTGCCACATGATATTGAATACAGTTCCCTGTGCTATACAGTAGGACCTTATCTCCATTCTATATATAATAGTTTGACAGGCATTCTATATATATCCCATTTATGAGCTTTTTATTGGTCCTGTGTGTTGCAAATATCTTTTCCCACTCTGTGTCTTGCAGTTTCATACTCTTCATGTTAACTAAGTTAATATTAAAGTTAATTTTTAAATTTTTTTTTTTTTTTTTTTTTTGGCCACGCTGCATGGCTTGCAGGATCTTAGTTCCCCAACCAGGGATTGAACCCATGCCCCCTGCAGGGGAAGTGCAGAGTCCTAACAACTGGACCACCAGGCAATTCCCTTAAAGTTAATTTTTATGAAGTCAAATTTACCAGTCATCCTTTCTGGTTACAAAATCATTCCTGAAGAGTTGCTTCCACCTAGGATACTGAAAGTCACATGAGAACATCACTCACACCCTAACAGCAAGAAAAAAGTCAGATAACCTACACAGTCACAACTTCGTGAGCCCAATCAGAGAGCTAAGGTCACAAAGCAGCTAGATAATTTGAATTCCAAAGGGTGATAAACCCCTTCAAAGAGACACAGAGCACATGTACTTCATCCATGGCAGAGCCCAGGAGGAAGAGGTAGTACCACAAAAGTAGGAAAGAAGACAGCTAAAATGTCAATGAATTCATAAAGGCAGAGTGTGAGCTAGCCTGACAGTTCAGAATCCCAGCTCCAGAGCTCCAGACATAAGGGTTGTCTACAGCCATTCACAAGCTCTTTTCCACAAGCCTCAATTGGGTGCTCACAAGAAAAACAGGAGGGAAGTGGCAGAAGACCTGAGAGCACCCTAGTTACTGGTGCACAGGAACAAAACACCACCCGCTTCCTAGACGTCTATCAATCAAAGCAAAAGCCTTAAGCTGCTAGAAATCTTCATGTTCCCATGACCAGGAAAAATGAAAGGGGTAAAAGCAAAGCTGTCTGCCTCTGAGAAGGGACAGGAAGCTTCTCTCCCCACTATAAGCCTTGCTTCGAAAACTCTCCGGGGGACTTCCCTGGTGGTCTGGTGGTAAAGAATCGCCTTCCAATGCAGGGGATGCGGGTTCGATCCCTGATCAGGGAACTAAGATCCCACATGCTGCAGGGCAACTAAGCCTGCGCGCCACAACTACTGAGCTCACACGCCTCAACTAAAGAGCCTGCGTGCCACAAACTACAGAGCCCATGCGCCCTGGAGCCTGCGCACTGCAACAAAAGATCCCGCATGCCTCAACGATGATCCTGTGTGCTGCAACTAAGACCTAACGCAGCCAATAAATAAATAAAAATTTTTAAAAATTTTTTAAAAACTCTCGGGTGTGGGGGGAGAGCAAGAATCCTTCTGCCATCAGTTCCAAGCAAAAGTATGGGGGAGGGTAAAAGTAAACCCATACAACCCTGGGGGAGGGGTGGGGCCAGACCCTGCACTGATGCAAAGGTCTGCTACCACTGCAGGAGGATCTGAAATCTTGCTCCCACCTAAGACTCCTCTCAGATACAAATCTGTTTGGCTGGCAAGGAAGGGAAGGGCAAGAAAGTTAAGAAACCCCACCTTGAGACTCAGGTGCACAAGGCCTGCCTCAGACTGAAGCTAGACCAGGAAAGCTGAGAAAAGCTGCCCTCACCACAGGCCTCACCCTGATGAACAAGCAACAACAGTTTACTGCTGGGGAGTGGAAAAAGCATGAAGAAATTTCCCCTTCTCTGAGGTTCAAGAATACAGGGCCTGCTGAAACAGGAATGCAGAAACAGAAAAACACTCCAGCGTCCCAGGCCTCCCATTAATCCAAAGGCAGCAGTAGCCCACCATTGGAGGAATTACAGCAACAAAAAACTCACGCTCGGACTTCCCTGGTGGCACAGTGGTTAAGAATCCGCCTGCAAATGCAGGGGACACGGGTTCGAGCCCTGGTCTGTGCAGATCCCACATGCCACGGAGCAACTAAGCCCGTGTGCCACAACTACTGAGCCTGTGCTCTAAGAGAGCCCATGAGCCACAACTACTGAATCCTGTGTGCCTAGAGCCCATGCTCCGCAACAAGAGAAACCACCACAGTGAGAAGCCTGTGCACCGCAACGAAGAGTAGCCCCCACTCGCCGCAACGAGAGAAGGCCTGCACGCAGCAACAGACCCAATGCAGCCAAAAATAAATAAATAAATTTATTAAAAAAAAAAACAACTCATGCTCAACCCTACTACCAACTTGACTGACTCAATCCCTATACTGAGAACCTAACAGAAAAAGAGGCATGCCCAACTCTGGACATAAATACTATTTACCTGTCTCTACTGTTCTTTTACACACAACATCTAGCATTCATTAAAAACTCAGAGACAAAAAAGAAAAGAAGAACAAACCACTGTCAAATGATAAAATGGTCAAAACAACCAGACCCAGAGATGACCCAGATAATGAACCTATCAGACAGAGACTGATCAGTATGTTAAAGGATCTAGTAGAAAAAATAACAGCATGCATAAACAGATGGGGAATTTGAGTAGAAACATGGAAATTACAAGAAAAGTAATGAAAATGCTAGAAATAACACCAAAAAGATCAACACAAAATGGGAAATTAAAAAATCCTTCAACTACATTAATAACATACAAAAGACTTCAAAACAAGGAGCATTACAGGGATAAAGAGGATTATTACATAATGATAAACAAGTTCATCAAGAATACATAAAAAAAAAGAATACATGATAATTCTAAAAATGTATATACCTAATGACAGCTTCAAAATATATATATTAAAAATTAGGGCTTCCCTGGTGGCGCAGTGGTTGAGAGTCTGCCTGCTGATGCAGGGGACACGGGTTCGAGCCCTGGTCTGGGAGGATCCCACATGCCGCGGAGCGGCTGGGCCCGTGAGCCACAATTACTGAGCATGCGCGTCTGGAGCCTGTGCTCCACAACGGGAGAGGCCGCGGTAGTGAGAGGCCCGCGCACCGTGATGAAGAGTGGCCCCCGCTTGCCACAACTGGAGAAAGCCCTAGCACAGAAACGAAGACCCAACATAGCAATCAATCAATCAATCAATTAATCAATCAATAAATAAATAAATAAAATCTTTAAAAAAAAAAAAAAATTATATCCTTTTATTGAAATAAAAGGATAAATAGCTAAACTACACTTATAGTTGGTGTTTTCAACACTCCTCCCTCAGTATATGGAAACCAAAAACCATTAAAGATATGGAAGACATGAATAACACTATCATCCAACTTAATCTAATTGACCTTTCTAGAACATTCCTCCCTACAACAGCAAAATACAAACTATTTTCAAGTACGCATAGAACTTCTGTCAAGACAGATGATATTCTGGACCATAAAATAAATCTCAAAATCTTAAATGTATTGAAATCATACAAAGCATGTTCTCCGATTACAATATAATTAAATTAGAAATCAATAACAAAGATATCTAGAAACCCTCACCTCCAAGCATTTAGCAATTAAACAACACATTTTTGACCCATGGTTCAAAGACTAAATCACAAGAGAAATAAGAAAATATTTTGAACTGATTGAAAATGAAAGCACATCAAAATTTGGGGAATATAACTAAAGCAGTGCTTGGAAAGAGATTTATAGCATTAAATGCTCTTATTAGAAAAGAAGATTTCAAATAAATGATTTAAGCTTCCATCTTAATAAGCTAGAAAAAAATGAACCCAAAGCAAGCAGAATGAAGGAAATAATAAAGATCAGTGCTGACATCAATGATACAGAAAACCAGAAAACAACAGAGAACATAAATGAAACAAAAACTAAATCTTTGAAACAATTAATAAAATTTATAATCTCTAGCCAAGACTGATCAAGAAAAACAAAAGAGAAGACACCAAGTACATAATAATCAAGAATGAAGAATGGAAAAAAAAATAAAGAATGAAGAAAGGATCATGCAGCACTGCAAGTACTACAAACATTAAAATAATAATGAAGGAACTCTGTGAACAATTTAATTGCCAATACCTTTGTTAATCTCAATTAAAGAGACAAATTCCTTCAAAGGCAAATAGTACTAAAGCTCAATCAAAAAGAAATACATAGCCATAATAACCCTATATTTATTAAAGTAATTTGTAGTTAAATTGAACTTGATAAAATTTTTATAGCATTTTTAATTTTGATAAAAATTGAGACTTTCTGTCCTTTGAAAAACATTGTTAAGAAAGTGAAATGAAAAGAAAAAGAAGATGAGCCAGAGAGGGGAGAAAATATTTGCAAAACACATATCTGATAAAGGACTTGTACTCAAAATATATAAAGAATTCTTACAGTTCACTTATAAGAAGACAACCCAATATTTTAAATGAGCAAGGATTTGAACAGACATGTCAACATAAAAGATGTGGGTAGCAAATAAGCTACCAAAGATACATGTATATCATGGAGAGATATACAACATTGTTTAGTCTTTAGGGAAAAGCAAATTAGAACTATAGTAAGATACCATTACATACCTAGTAGAATTGCTAAAATTAATAAGACTGACAATACCAAGTGCTGGTGAGGATGTGGAGCCACTGGAACTCTCAAACATTGTTTCTGGGAAAGCAAATTGGTATAGCCACTCTGGAAAATACTTTGGTATTTTCTTATAAAGATAAACATACACGCAACACAGTAATCACACTCCTAGATATTTACTCAGAAATAAACTATATGTTTATACAAAGACCTGTATATGTATGTATATAGCAGCTTTATTCATAATCACCAAAAAAAGAAAACAACCCAAATGTACATAAACTGTGAATGGATAAATAAACCATGGTACAGCCGTATGATGGACTACTATTCAGCAACAAAAGGGAATGAATTACTCATACACACTGCAACATGGATGAATGTCAAAAACATGAGGCTGGGTGAAAGAAACCAGAATCACAAAGCTTCATCCTGTATGAATCCATTTATTTTGCATCCTGGGAAAGGCAACACTATAGTGACAGAGAATAGATCAGTAGTTGCCAGGGGCTGAAGGTGGATGCAGAGAATTGATTGCAAAGATGCATAAGGAAACTTGTAGTGATGGAAATGTTCTATAATTTGCTTGCGATGATGGCTACACAAATATACATATTTGTCAAAATTCATGAAACCGTACACTTTAAAAAGATGAATTTTATACCTTGTGTCAGGACTCCACAAGATCATTCCCAGCTTTAATGATTCACTAGTAGGATTTATACAACTGGGCATGTGGCCAGACTCACAGCTAAGATCTATTACAGTGAAAGGATACAAAGCAAAATCAGCAAATCAAAAAGGCACACAGGGAAAAGTCCAGAGAAAACCAGGAGCTTATGGCAGATTCAACACAGGACACGCTTAATTCCTCCAGCAATGAATTGTGACAACACATTTGAAATGGTCTCTATCAGGGAAGCTCATAGGAGACACAGAGTTTTTACTGGGGAGTGGTTATGTAGGCACCCACTGCTTAGCACGTACGAAAATTCCAGTCTCCCAGAAAGAAGGCGGTGTTCAGCGTAAACTGCATTGTTTGCAGAACAGTTTAGGCACAGTGGATAGTACCTAAACTCTTACCACTTAGGGAACAGTGAGATCCCTTCCAAAATCTTAAGTTCCCAGATGCTAACCAAGGGCCAATCTTGTAAGCAGGTCTTTCTAAGGACAGAATGCTCAGGCCTGCTATGTTAACTCTTTTCTCCATATACCTCAAGAAACTTACCCAGAAAAGAAAAGAAATTGTTCCCTATCTTGAGATCATGAAAGTATTTTCCTAAATAATCTTTTTTTCATAATAAACTTTCAAAGTTGAAGAATAATTCCATATTTAAAAAAAAAACAACTGTTTGCCTTTCACATTCAGGTCTAAAATCAGTGGTGCATTAGAGGTGACTCATACTGGCTCATGAGAAAGTTGTTAAATTTTCATGCATTTTGTGAGCCAGTTGTTAAACGTAGTAATTATTAAAACTTAACCTGTATAAACTTACAATAAACAAAAATATTAAAAACAAAGGTAAGGGGAGACTTACCTGGTGGTACAGTGGGTAAGACTCCGCACTCCCAAAGCAGGGAGCTTGGGTTTGATCCCTGGTCAGGGAACTAGATCCTGCGTGCTGCAACTAAGACCAGGCGCAGCCAATAAATAAATATTAAAAAACAAAACAACAACAAAAAAACAAAGGTAAGGGAATTCCCTAGTGGTCCAGGGGTTAGGACTCTGCGCTTCCACTGCAGGAGGCACGGGTTGGATCCCTGGTTGGGGAACTAGGATCCCGCAAGCAGCGGGGCACGAACAAAACAAACAAACAAACAAACCCAAAGGTAATAAATAGTCAAAATTCATCA
This sequence comes from Balaenoptera acutorostrata, assembly GCF_949987535.1. Taxonomy (NCBI): domain Eukaryota; kingdom Metazoa; phylum Chordata; class Mammalia; order Artiodactyla; family Balaenopteridae; genus Balaenoptera; species Balaenoptera acutorostrata. The sequence goes on from NC_080073.1 coordinate 40,846,367, forward strand.
CTTCCTTCTCTTCATGTCAATTGAATCTGTATGTTGGAAATACCGTCTATGTAGTGCTTCTGTGGATTTTTTCCCCTACTCTGCTTTCTATGACCTTACGCTAGTTACTTGGAATAAGCCATGGTAGGAGTATTTGTAATGTGGAACTCAGTAAACACTGAAAGTCAGGGATTGTTTCCTTTGGGGAATTAGTGGTTAAACATTCATCAGCACACTGCTGTCTGTAATCCACCTGCAATTGATTTTTATAAATGATATTAGGTAGGGATCCCAATTCTTTCTTTCTTTTTTTTCTTTTGCAAGTAGATATCCTGTTGGCCCAGCATCATTTATTGAAAAGGCTACCATTTCTCATTTTCCCACTTCTCTGAAGTGTCACTTTTGCATTATTCAAATGTGTGCATATGAATGGGTCTGTCTCTGAGTTCTTTACTTTATTCCTTTGGTCTACTTATCTACCTCTGCACCACAATCACACTGTGTTTCTAGGTTCATAGTAAGCCTTGATATCCAGTAGTCCAAGTCCTCCCACTTTCTTTTTCAAAGTGTCTTGGCAGTGTTGAGTCCTTTGCATTTCTACATACATTTTAGTACCAGCTTGTCAGTTTCCACCAAAACAAACAAAAACATAGATAAAAATCTTTGACATTTTATTTGGAACTGGATAGAATCTATAGGCCAATCTGGAGAGAATGGATCTTTACAATATTGTTGTCCAGTCAATGAACATGGTCTATCTCTCCATTTATTTGGGTCTTCTAGAATTTCTCTAAAGTTGTTCTACGGTTTTCTGCATGAAACATGTCTGCTGGATTTCTTTCTAGGTACTTTTTTTTTTTACGGTATTGTAAATGATGTCTTTTCAGAGTTTTTCATTTTCTGGTTTCTATTATATTTTATACAGAAACAATTATTTGTAACATTGATTTGATATTCAGCAACCTTGATAAACACTCTTATAAGAATTTATATGTAGATTGTTTTAGATTTTCTATGTATGTATATAATCATATAATCTGCAAAGAAAAATAGTTTTAATTCTTCCTTTACAATTATTACACATTTTAATTCTCTTTTTTGGTTTATTGCACTAGCTAGGACATGTCAGTACATTACGAATAGATAGGGTGAGAGCAGGCATCCTTGTGTCATTGCCAGTCTCAAAAGGAAAGCCTTCAAACTTTAATCATTAAAAGTAATGTTTGCTGTAGGTTTTTTTGCAGATACCGTTCATCAAATTAGTTTCCTTCTATTCATAGTTTGCTAAATGTTTTTACTTTGAATAGATGTTAAATTCTATCAAAAGCTTTTCTGCATCTCTTGAGATAATCATGTAATTTTCCTCTTTTATCCTCTTAATACATAAAATTACATTGATTTTTCAAATGTTAAACCAATCTTGCAATTTTGGAATAAATGTAACTTGGTTGGATACATTAACCTTTCACTTTATTGCTATGCTAAATTTGATAGCATGTATTTTTAGAAATTTTGCATATACGTTCCTGAGTGAGGTTGGCCTGTAACTTTCCTTTCTTGTTAGGTGTTTGGAATCAAGGTTATGATAACCTTATAAAAAGTATTGGGTAGTATACTCTTTTTTATACTCTTTGGAAAAGTGCCTAATATTGGCACCATTTCTTCTGGTGAAACCATCTGGGCCTGGAGTTTTCTTTGTGGAACGTTTTCTTAGCCGTGGATTTAACTTCCTTAACAGTTACAAGATTGTTAAAATTTTCTACATTTGTGTCACTTTATTTTATTTTATTTTTTTAAAATTTTTATTTATTATTTATTTATTATGTTTATTTTTGGCTGTGTTGGGTCTTCGTTTCTGTGTGAGGGCTTTCTCCAGTTGCGGCGAGTGGGGGCCACTCTTCATCGCGGTGCGCGGGCCTGTCACTATTGCGGCCTCTCTTGTTGCGGAGCAGAGGCTCCAGACGCTCAGGCTCAGTAGTTGTGGCTCACGGGCCCAGTTGCTCCGCGGCATGTGGGATCTTCCCAGAACAGGGCTCGAACCCGTGTCCCCTGCATTGGCAGGCAGATTCTCAACCACTGCGCCACCAGGGAAGCCCTACATTTGTGTCACTTTAAAAAAAAAATTTGTTTATTTACTTGTTTATTTGGCTGCGCAGGGTCTTAGTTGAGGCGTGCAGGATCTTGGCTGCCATGTGCGAGATCTTCGTTGCGAGATGTGGGATCTTTTTTTTAGTTGCGACATGCGGGCTCTTAGTTGCGGCGTGCATGTGGGATCTAGTTCCCTGACCAGAGAGGGATCGAACCCGGGCCCCCTGCATTGGTAGTGCAGAGTCTTAACTGCTGGAGCACGAGGGAAGTCCCTTATGTCACATTTGATGACATATTTTTCTAGAAATTTGTCCATTTCATCTAGAATGTCAAAAATTTTTAGCATAATATTGTTTTCAGTATCCTCTTGTAATTTTAATGTCTACAGGATCTATAGTTGTGTCCCATCTGTATTCCAGATATTGGTTATTTGTGCCTTCTCTCTTTTTCTTCATTAGACACAGGAGGTTTATCAGTTGTGTCCTTTCAAAAAACCAACTTCTTGGGTTTTTGTTGTTCATCTCTGTTGTACATTTGTTTTCTATTTCCTTATTTCCTGATTTTATTTTTATTATTGCCATTCTTTAACTTTCTTTGACTTTATTTTGCTGTTCTTTTTCTAACCTCTTTATGGATGCTTGGCTCATTATTTTTCAGTCCTTCTTCTAGTATACCCATATTAAGACTATGAATTTTACTCTGTTTTGCTTTACTCAGTAGTCTTTTTTTTAAGACTATTTTTTAAAGAGAAGTTTTAGGTTTACAACAAAATTTAGAGGAAGGTACAGAGATTTCACATATACCCACTGCCCTGACACATACACAGCCTCCCTAATTATCAGCATCACTCACCAGAATGGTACATTTCTTTACCAGGACACATTGGTAACCTACACTGACACATCAGAATCACCCGAAGTCTATAATTTACCTATGGCTCACTCTTGGTATTGTACAGTCTATGGGTTTGGACAAATATATAATGACCGTTATAATATCATACAGAATAGTTTCACTGCCCTAAAAATCCTGTGTTCTGCCTATTCATCTCCCCCCTCCAACTGATCTTTTTATTGTCTCCAAGATTTTGCTTTTTCCAGAATGTCACATAGTTGCAGCCTTTTCAGTATGTAGCCTTTTCAGATTGGTTTCCTCTCAGTGAGTAACATGCATTTAAGTTTCCTCCATGTCTTTTCTTATTTATTTATTTATTTGTTTGTTTGTTTGTTTTTGGCTGCACTGGGTCTTTTAGTTGCACGCTTCCCAGACCAAGGGCTCAAACCCGTGTCTCCTGCATTGGCAAGCGGATTCTTAACCACTGCACCACCAGGGAGGCCCCTTCATGTCTTTTCTATGGCTCGATAGCTCATTTCTTTTTAGTGTTGAGCAATTTTCCATTGTCTGGATGGACAGCTTATTTATTGATTCACCTGTTGAAGAACATCTTGGTTGCTTCCAAGTTTTGGCAATTATGAATAAAGCTGCTATATACATCCTTGTGCGGATTTTTGTGTGCATATATTCTTCGACTCCTTTGGGTAAAGATCAAGGAGCATGATTGCTGGGTCATATGGTAAGAGTATGTTTAGTCTGGTAAGAAACCGTCAAACTATCTTCAAAGTGACTGTGCTATTTTACGTTCCCACCATCCCACCAGCAATGTATCAGAGTTCTTGTTGCTCCACATCCTTGTCAGCATGTGGTGTTGTCAGTGCTCTGGATTTTGGCCATTCTAACAGATGTGTAGTGGTATCTCATTGCTGTTTTAATTTGCATTTCCCTGATGACATGTGTTATGGACTGTCTTTTCATATGCTTATTTGTCTTTGGTGAGGTCTCTGTTAAGGTTTTTGGCTTATTTTTTAATCAGGTTGGTTTTTTAAATTATTGAGTTTTTAAGAGTTCCTTGTATATTTTGGATAATAGTCCTTTATCAGATGTGTGTTTTGCAAATAATTTCTCCAAGTCTGAGGCTTGTCTCCTAATTCTCTTGATATTGTCTACTGTAGAGCAAAAGTTTTCATTGTAGTGAAACCCAGCTTATCAATTATTTCTTTCATAGATAGTGTTTTTAGTATTGTATCTAAATGGGCATCACCATAGCCAAGGCCATCTAAGTTTTCACTTATGTTCTCCCCTAGGAGTTTTATAGTTTTGCGTTTTACATTTACATCTATGATTCATTTTGAGTTAAATTTTGTGAAGCATGTAAGATCCATATCTAGATTCATTTTTTTGCATGTGGATGTCCAGTTGTTCCAGCACCATTTGTTAGAGAGATTATCTTTGCTCTCTTGTATTGTCTTTGCACCTTTGTCAAAGATCAGTTGACTATATTTATATGGGTCTATTTCTGGTTTTCTATTCTGTTCCATTGATTTATTTATCTGTTCTTTTGTTTATAGTATTTCTTTATTATCTATTTAATTTCCATGGGATCTGTAGTGATGTCCTCTCTTTAATTTCTGATATTAGTAATTTATCTTCTTTTTGTCATAGTTAGCCTGACTAGAGGCTTATTGATTTTATTGATCTTTTAAAAAAAACAGCTTTTGGTTTCATTGATTTTCTCTATTGTTTTCCTGTTTCCAATTTCAATTATTTCTGCTCTAATTCCTATTTCTTTTCTTCCGCTTATTTTGGATTTAATTTGCATTTCTTTTTCTAGTTTCCTAAGGTAGAAACTTAGATGATTGATTTTACACCATTTATCATTTATCATTTATGTTATCATTTTACACCACCTCCCCCTGTTCAGTCCATTTTACAGGCACTTTGGTCTTCCTTCTGTTCCTTGAAAAGCAAGCTCATAGTTGTGTGGATGGCTCCTTCTCATCCCTGGTCAAATGGATATCCTTAATGAGACCTTGCCTTACACTCTGTTGCAGAATTTGTTAATTGCCTACACCACTACCATATGGTGTCCCAGTCCTAAGAACCTTGTTCTTGTTTCATTATTATGCCTCCTCTGAAAGACCCCATGTTCAAAGTAGATCCTGATTAGTAACCCAGTCAAGGTGATCCCTGCTACCTTGCCAGTGATTGGTTTTAATCTTGAGCATGTGATGCTGCTCTGGTACATGAGGTGGGAAGGAAAGTTCGCTAGAGGAATTCTGGGGAAATTTTCCTATCACCAGAAAGAGCCAATCTCTTCAGTGAATATGTCATGCATGAATGCAATGCCTGGCACTGCAGCAGCCATCTTGAGACTCTGAGGGGCACTAGCCTGAGGGCAAGGCTAAGGATAACAAAACAGAGAGATAAAAAGTGCCTGGTTCTTCAAAGATATTTAGCACCAGAACTGGCTAGTTCTGGAGCTGCCCAGCCTCCAGGTTTCTTGTTACTTGAAACCAAAAGCATTTCAACTTTCACCTCCTCTAATGTGCTCCCCCCCACCCAACACACACATCTTCCCCAGTAGGGTCCTCATAATATTTATTGTTACCTGACGCTGTTTTTATTTTTTATTTGACAAATATTTACCGGTATTTACTATATGCCAGACACAGTTTGAAGTACTTTACAATTATTAACTCATTTAATCTTTATAACTACCCTGTGCAATGAATACTTTTATTATCCCCACTTTCCAGAGAAGGAAGCTGAGGCACAGAGGTTAAATAGCTTCCTCCTGGTCAGAAGCTAGAGTTGGAGCTGGGATTTGAACCCAGGCCTTCTGACTCCAGAGTCAGTGTTCACAACCACTCTGTTGCCTCTCTGGTTTTTCATTATTGGGTTATTGTTTTCTGTCTGACTTCCATATTGCTTATTGAGAGCGGAGATCCTGACGGTCTTGTTCACAGCCATGGCCCCAGGGTTTGGTAGATAGGCAGCAGTTTTGTTGAATGGATGAATGAATGAATGAATGGTAGACTCTGGTTCCTTGAGAACAGGGCAGTTTCTTGTTTGCATCCATGGCCCCCAGGGCTGGAATAGGACTGAGCTTTCCTCAGGGTGTACTGACTGGGGCCTGTGGAGTGAACCCATCTCTGGATCCACATGATACCCATCTTTGGGGCCCCCAGGGGAGGCCTGTGCAGAGGTCCCAGGAGGCCTCAAAAGCGTAGCCCTTTGTTTGGCTTTGCCCTCTTGTAGCTGGGTGCTCTCACACCGGCTCCCTTTCACCCCTTCCCTGCAGAAGAAAGGGAGCTGGCCTGCTTCCCCCTTGGCGCTAATGTGCTCATTTGAAGTTCCTGAGGCTAGGCCCAGTGGGCGGCCGGGGCTGCCACCGTTGATCACACTGCCTGCTACTGCCTGCCCACGCGGCCGGCTTTGAGGGCTGGCCAGAGACTCTGGTGGGAACTGCTCACTGGCCTAATTGGGCCTCTCTTGGGAGGCGGCAGGCCCTGCTTCTCACTTGTCTTTGCTCTGGCTGCTGCTTCGCCCTCTCAAGGAGAACAGCACGCTTCCTGATCCGGCTGGCTCTGTGGCCAGCCAGGGCAGGAGTTCACCCTTGTTTTACAGATGGAGAAACAGAAACCCTGGGGTAGACTGGGTCCCTGCGCTAGGCCACAGCAAGGCCAGGCAAGGTTGCCAGGAGTAACCACTAGAAAGCCAAGTGACATGGCTCTGTTCCTCACTCTGCTGGCAACTGGAATGAGTTCCCACAGGAAAAAACCTCCTTTTGGTTCCTATGGCCACCCGGGTACTGCCAAGCACCAGGCATAGGACTCTGGCTTCTGGCATTCATGAAGATGTGTCCATGTGAGAATTGTCACACCCCCCAGAGACCCTGCCAAACCCACAAAAAGGCAGACGAAAACATGGCCAATAAAAGTAGAGGGCAGATCCCATCGGAAGCATCACGGGGAAAGCTGGGCAGCCAGGCCCTCCTGTGACTTCTCTGCTCTGTGCCTCCGTTTACCCTTCCTGGAAAATGGAAAGAGTTTTCAGATACGTGATGGCAGGCCCGGGGGGACCTTGTCTGTGAGAGGCTTGCAACATGACTTACACTAGTCACACTCACAGAGCCTCTCAGGTAGGGAAGAGCTTAATTATCAGCTGGTCCTGGTCCTCTAGCTGTGGCTTAAATCAACTCTAGGAGATCCCCACAGATCCTGAGCCAGCACAGCTGGCCTTCCTTCAGCAAGAAGGTGCTCACTTCCTCCCACCATTGTCCATTCTTTTTTTTTTTTTTTTTCCTTCTGCCACCTTCCCTGCCTTCTTGTTAAACGGGTCATTTTTCTTCCCTGAGTCACCGCCAGCTCCTGGTTCTACTCTGGGTGCACTTAGAATGAATCAGTCTCTTTTTCCCTTTGATGATCTTTTCAGGACCAAAAGACAACCAGAATGCTGTGCCTGAACCTTCTCTCCTCCTGGCTGAAGGTCTTCAGTCCCTTCAGCCATCTTCATGTGACAGCTCTATTGGCTGATGCCCGGGTGCTCTTCTCAGAGCATCCTGGTAGGTCCAGAAGGGGTCTCTGTACCCCAGGTGTGAACCCAGAGGCGCCACTTGCCCCAGGTCAACCCAGACATTCACAGGGCTGGGGCAGATCTGTGTCTGAAAATTCACAAGTTATGATTCAAGCTAACCATTCAATGAGCAAACCTCAGCTTTGACCTTCATACCTTCCCAATGACTTGGAAGGCTAAGCTTGAACTTAGGGTTCTTGGACTCAAGAGTTCTGCCCCAGAATGTGGTGGGGCGGTGAGAACAGCTCTGCTGCCCCCAGCCTGGTCCCCTTCCCTCTTACCCCTGGCTCCACCTTCCACGTGAGATATTTCAAGAACACACATGGGGACACCTCAGTTAACATGTCCCATCTTTGTTCACACCACTTGGCCTCTCAGACACCATCCTAGGGAAGAGGGCCAGGCAAGTAGGCTTGGAGCCATTTGGGCAAGAGATTCTGGGGTCCCAGGTAACAAGTGTGGTCTGGAGGGGAGAGTATGTGCCCTGAGCAGGCATGTCCCTTGGCCCCGAGGACCCCTTGCCCCATGAGGACAGTCAGGGCCCTCCTTACCTGGGTTTGAGGGCCTCACTGACTGGCCCTGTTCCCACAACGAGCATCACACATCCCTCTGTTGAGTCATCCTGAGCTGATACCCATACAATTGCTGATGTCATTTTCCTGAGGGAGGTGATGACTCTATTTGTTCAACTGGGTTTGGGGGCCCATGTGCTGGATGGGGCCTTATGAAAACTGAGTTTCCTATTTCTAACCTGTTAGGACTGTTTCAAGCCCCAGTTCTGTCCTCCAGGAACCACAGAGGAGCTAACTACTCATGTCTCTGCCACCTGTACATTTGCTGGATGTGCCACTCACACCCCAGCCAAGCCCCTCATAAGTCATCACCCAGCCCCAGAACCTGGCTCTTTCACCTGGTGTTCCTTCATCTCCGGCTGCGCTGGTCCCAGGATGTAGGCTTAGTGATGCTGAAAGCCAGCTCATGATGCAGGGGAGGGTGAACAGCACTGTGTAAACTGTAAAGCTCCTGCTGTGCGGCTGCTTCCTGGGTGGCTAGTTGACTTTCTGGGCCCATCAGCTGGGCTCTAGGTGGCAGATTGCCCAACGCGGCACTTCAGGCTGTGATGGCTCACAGGCCCCACCTCCCAAGCGCTGCTCCGGATCCGGCTGGTCAGGGTCCAGCCCCAGGCCAAGCTTCCCTGTCAGTCATCCCCCACCACCCAGTTCCTGTCATCTCTTCCCTCCCCTCCACATGGCCTGGTTCCGTCCCTCCAGCCCATCTCCGCCATGTGCCCACCCAGATCCCCCCAAGAGTGTGATCAGCAAGCCAGTCCCTTGGGCACTGTCCCAGCTGCACAGATCCACCTTTCCTGAGGTCACCCCCTTCCCAGGATGGCCCACATCCAATGACTGATCCAAGTGGGGGTAAAAAGCTGGCCATCTTGACCCAATGCCAGACAACCCTGATGGCCCATTTTGGCTCCAGACCTCCCTGTGTGGTCGGCCGAGGCTGCCGCTGGCCTGCATCATATCTTGACTTCTCTGGCATATTTGCAGACAGGAGTGTGTCAGTGACAGCAGCTTGATGACAAAACTTGAAAGGTTTCTCCTTTACCCTTGGATGACCAGCATATTCCTTCACAGAAACCCTCAATTATTCAAGCTTTATTGAACTGTGATTAGTAAACTTCATAATAGCTACCAGGTATTATGCAACATACTCAACAGCATAATTTCATTTCATTCTCATGACAACCTTCAGATGTATGTAGGCATTGCCTTTTCTGTTAGTTTGTTTTTTTTTAATTTTAGTTGATATACAATATTATGTTAGTTTCAGGTGTACCACGTAATGATTTGATGTTCAAATACATTACAAAATCATCACCACGATAAAGTCTAGTAACCATCTGTCATCATACAAAGTTATTACAGTATTATTGACTACATTCTTTACACTGTACATTACATCCTTGTGACTTATTTATTCCCTTACCTATTTCCCCATCCCCCTCTCCTCTTAAAACCACCAGTTTCTTCTCTGTATCTATGAATCTGTTTTGTTTTTTAGATTCTACATATAAGTAAGATCATATGGTATTTGTCTTTCTCTATCTGACTTATTTCGCTCTAGCATAATACCCTCTAGGTCCATCCACGTTGTAACAAATGGCAGGATTTCCTTCTTTTTTTAATTTAATTTAATTTTTTTTTTTTTTTTTTGGGCCGCTCCGCACGGCATGCAGGATCCCAGTTCCCTGACCAGGGATTGAACCCGTGACCCCTACAGTGGAAGCTCAAAGTCTTAATCACTGGACTGCCAGGGAAGTCCCAGGATTTCCTTCTTTTTTATGCTGAGTAGGAGGAACCTGAAGGTCAGTGAAATTAATCAAGGGTGCACTGCTGGGAAGTGACTATTTCACTCAAGATGTCACACTTCAGACCAGCATTTCATATTTTCCACTGCTTTTGATGTTTATACAAACTGTACATTTTTTCTTAAGAAAAAAACATGAACTTAGTCACGTTATTCCCAAGTACACAGTTGCAATAATGTCACATATCCCTATATGATTTTCTTATTTATTTTACTTTTTTTTACAAAGTGTACAGAGAGAGGGACCTATGATATTTAATAGGGTATTTCTATAGGGTTTTTTTTTTCCCCCCCAGACCGGTATTTCTTATCTCTTAACCTTCCTGTTTGTTCAAATATCTTTACCCAGGCAGAATCTTTATGCTTTTATTAATCCTTTAGGGAAAAATATTTTGAAATTTCTTTTTTAAAAAATCTATCCTTTGGGCACAGTGCTTATTTTCTGGTTTCTCAGTGAAGTCTTCCTCGGTGCATTTCCCACGGGGCCCGGGAGAAGTGAATCCACGTGGGTCGAATGAGTGACGATGAATGAATGAATGGTTGGATCAACAGGGGTGTGAAGTGCTGTGATGGTGTGCGATGAGTGTCAAGTACAGTGAGAAATCTTTGGAGAGCTATTTTAACCTTTCTGCTCTAAGCCACACCGTGGTTACTGTGTAAGACCCAGGCACACCACGTGGCAGCTGTGTTTGGAGCACAGGATGCGTGTTGAGCAGGGTCCCAGCAGCGCATCAAGGCTGTGAGGGTAGGAGGAAGGAGGGGGCGCTGTTCTTTTTCTGATGCCAAACACAGAGCCCTCCACACTGGCTGTAATTATTTTAAAAGCAGAAGCCACTGCGGGCTCCAAGCCTGTGCCCTGGGGTCCACCATGGTGAGGAGGTCTGGGGAAAGAGGAGGAACCCGCAAAGGGAGTGGAAAAGGAGCAGTCAGGGAGGTAGGAGGATCACCAGGCGAGTGAGCCAAAGAACCGTGTCGAGGAGTGAGGGTCTGTGTGATGTGTTGCCGCGGCTGCTGCTGAACTGAGATGATGGCAGTGGGACCTGATGGTGGGTTAGCAACGTGGAGGTCGCTGGTGACCTTGAACGAGCAGGTCCATGGGGTTGGTGAGGTTGGAAGTGTGATTAGAGCAGGCTCAGGAGGGGGTAGGAGTGTGCCGGGAGCCCATTGCCTGGGGTTCTTTGTGTGGAGGCTGTGAGGCCCCATGTTTTGGGCCCCATGGGTCTCCAGCACAGACATTTTGCAGTGTCTTGTGCGACCATGGCCAGCTGTTCTCACCAAACCCTTGGGAAGCCATTCTCAGGGCTGCGGCTCCTTCCTCCTGAGAGGGGCTGTCTTCTCCTCTTCTCCCAGCCCGATTCCAGCCACCTGCCCATCTCCTGTTCGCTCATCAAAGTCCGAACAGCCTTGCCCAGCCTCCCTGGGGGTCGGGCAGGTTGGGTGCGCCCTCCCATGGCCACACTGGTGCTGTGGTGCTTCTGGCTTCATGGGAAGTGTCTGTCCCTTCACTCCTCGGAGACCCTGGGTGGGTGTCCCATCGCCCACCTCTTCAGGGCCCTGTCAGCCTCAGCTGAGAGCTGGGCTCAGTCTATGCTTCCTGAAGGAATGGGTGAGCCCAGAGAGACCCTGTGACTACCCAGTCGAGGCCCCCCTTATTGCTTGAGGAAAAGTCTGGGCTCCCAGGGGAGGGAGGCAGACCCCTGCGCCAGTTCACACTGGGCGGACTTGGGTCTCTGAACTGGCCTGTAGATCTTGGGCGGGCAGGTGCTCAGACTTTCCTGGGCCATCCAGCCCCGATAGATCCCTTCATCATGGTCTGATCCCTTCATCATCAGAGGCCCAAGTGGCGGTTACATTCAGCTGTGCAGTGAGTTGGCCGGGGCACCGGCCCTTTGTGATGGGACTGGGCTGGCACAACCGTGTGGGGCGAGGGACGGCTGGCAGGGAAATCAGAGCATCCCTCTGCCACCAGCTCCGGCTTTCCGCTGGCGATATGATACATAAGAGGATTAGGGCTCAGAACTCAGGACAAGGGGCTTTTATTCTCAGCACTGCATTTTCATTGGCTTGCAAAGCCTTAGAAACAGGAAAAAAAGTTGAGAAGGGACCGCCAGATCTCTCACCCTCCAAGCCCTGTGCTTTAGGGAGGCACGGGGAGCCCCAGCCCCACAAGTGGGATGGTTGACACCCAGCCCAGTCCAGGTCTGCCTGAGGTCGGATCTCCAGGGCCTGGGGGCACATCCTCCCCTGCTGCAGAGGCCTGAGCCACCTGCGGGCTGCACAGGAATCCCAGGATCCTGGAGTGTCAGGATGGAAGGAAGCATACAGCCACATGTTCCAGCCTCCACTGAAATTCCCATGGGGGAAACTGAGCCCCAGAGAGAGGCCATGACTTGCCCAGGGTCACTCATTGAGGGAGGGCCTGGGCTGGGCCTGGAGGGAGGAATGTGAAGGACAGGGGCTGCTGGGCCGGCCTGGGAGCCAGGCCTCGTCCTCCAGGACCGCACTGAGGCTGATTTCTTTCCACCATTGGTTGGGTTTGCCTGCTTTAGAATGTCTTAAAAACATAATCATAAAGTACGTACTCCTTTGGATAAGACTTCTTTCTCTCAGTATAATGATTTTGGATGTCAAATGGATCAGTACTTTGTTCCTTTTTATTGCTGAGTATATTCCACAACTTATCTATTCACCAACTGACGGACATTTGATTTATTCCCACTTTTTTGTCTATTACAAAGGAAGCTGTTATGAACATTCATGTACAAATTGTATTTTTATCAAAAAAATTTTATGATGGGGAGTATAGAGAATAATGTAGCAAACACACTCTTTAATCAAGTATAAACATCTTGCCGTATTTGCTTTTTTCTTTCAAGAAGAAAACACATATAGTTAAAACCTCTGATATATGCTTTCTCTTCCTCCCTCCCCAGAGATAACCCCATTCAGACTCCAGTGTTTATTATTCTCATGTATGCGGTTGGCAGTTTTACTGGGTAGAGTCACTCATTCCATTCAACAAATACTGAGCACCTACTATGTGCAAAGCACTGGTCTAGGCACTGGGGGTACAGCAATGAACCTGACAGGAAAAAAATCCCTGTTCTTGGTGGGATGACATACTAGTATGGCGATATTAAATAATTAAATCTATACTGTGTCAGGCAGTGGTATATGCTGGGGAGAAAAATAAAGCAGATAAGGGAAACAAGGAATGATAAGGTGGGAGAGTGGCTTGAAATTTTAAATAGGGTAGTCAGAGAAGGCCTCACTGAGAAACTGTTCCAGTTTCTATGGCTGTGTAAGAAATAATTCAAAGCAAGTGGCTTCAACACAAGAATCATTTATTACCTCCCATGGTTTCTGTGGGTCAGGAATTTGGGAGCATCTCAGCTGGGTGTTTCTGACTTGGGGTGTCTCATGAGGTTTCAGTCAGAGGGGGGATGGGCTGGGATCACCACCTCAAAGTCTCCTTCACTCACATGTCCGGTGTCTGGCCTGGGTTAAGACCAAAAAGCTGGAGACTAGCCCAGCTGGGGCTCCCTGGGCATCTCCCTCTGTCTCTCTGTGGTCTTCCCACTTGGACTCTCCAGTAGAGCAACTCTAAGGCAGCCAGACTTTTTTTTTCTTTTAATTTATTTTTGGCTGCGTTGAGTCTTTGTTGCTGCACGCAGGGCTTTCTCTAGTTGCAGCGAGCGGGGGCTACTCTTCATTGCCGTGCCCAGGCTTCTCATCGCGGTGGCTTCCCTTGTTGCAGAGCACGGGCTCTAGGTGCGCGGGCTTCAGTAGTTGTGGCACACCCCCTCAGCCAGGTCTGCCTGAGGTACACCCACAGTCATTCTGGGATATCAGTAGTTTTGGCAGGATTCTCTTTCACTGTCTCTTTCCCTGACCACACCTGGCTGTTAAGCTCCACTAATTGCAAGCTGATTGCTCCACTGTTTTCAATACTCCCCTGGGGTATAAATTGTTCCACAGGCTAATCCAATTAAATTCGGGCTCCTTTGAAGGGATATCTCTTAAGGTCAGTGTTTGAGATTTGTTCTGACCCCAAGGTAGCTCTTCTTAGTTATATCTTTCCCTGGTTCTCTCTGGTAAACCAACCAAGCTACCTACAGTTTTGCTTATATCTCTAGTGAATATACCAATCTTTTAATTGCTTTTCACTTACAACCTCCATTGTTTTTGAAAGCACCTCTAGGCTTGAACTTCTGTTGCAAATGAAGTCAATCCTTTTGGGAAGAACTTTGGGACTCCCTACCTTCTCCTCACCCGGGGCAAAATCTCTGAGCTGTGGCTCTGGACAATGGCTGGGACAAGGCACACCTCCAGGAGCTGGTCACTCTGTGGAGGTGGGGAAGTAACTTCAACTCTTCTTGGCTTATCTGCACCTTATGAACCAGGTTGAGGACAATCAGGACCCTGGTATTCTCAGTGGCACTGCACCCAAGCTAGAGCCTCCGTCTCACCAGCGGAAACTGGGTGGGCTAAGGGAGCCACCACCTGAGTCGCACTCACCCAGAACTTAGCCTCAGCAACAGGTAACAGGATGAAAAATGCTGGCATCCTGTCCCTAGGGTGAAGATGGTTCTCCAACTGGGAGCTGGGGGGAGAGGAAGCCCTAGTGTTCTTGGCTGCACAGTCTGGAGTGAAGTTTCCATCTTGCTGAACTAGGGCGGGAGGGGGTGGGAATGGGACTGGTTCAAATGCCATAGCTTTCATTTTTCTTACCCAGTAGATTTTTTGAATAAATGTTTCTTCATTTGCTGAATGCCCTTAGGACAATTTCCAGGGACTTTAAATGGCTGGGTTTCTTTTTATAATTGTCACCAGTTTGACTGGGGAGTGGGAATGCAGGGCTTCTCACATTGTTATGCCAGAGGTGGAAAACCGATGGACAATTAAGAGTGCCAGGATTTTGGTTTGGATATTGCAAGACGTCAAATCACCAGGTGACTGTCATAGGCAATGCAGTAACATTTATATTTTCTGCATCTCTGTAGTTCTTTCCTGTAAAAAGACTTTGAGGGTATGCAGAACAGAAAGCATAAGACAACACCCCCCGCCCCCGTTTTCACCCATTTTTTGGGTCTTCTCGCCCATCTTGGCACACAGTGCACTGGGTAAGACAATGGAGCAGCAGCAGGTAGAACGCAGGGCCCAAGACTGGTGAGCACATGTGGCCAGGTGTCCCCCTCAGGCATCTCCTCTGAGAGCAACTAGACTTTGAGAAGGAAAAAAAGTTGATGGGCATATGAAGATGGTCTGGCTGAAAGAGCACAGGAACTGGGGCCTCGAACACCTCTGGCTGAAACTCATCCTGACCCCCTCCTCCTCCTCTTGTGCTGCCAGTGATGCCTCCCTCCTACTCTTAGCCCTTCACCCCCTCCCCCAGGGTCTTCTCACTTCTCCAGCCTGCACAGGTTTTGTTTTGTTTTAATTAATTTGTTTATTTATTTTTGGCTGCATTGGGTCTTCGTTGCTGCGCGCAAGCTTTCTCCAGTTGTGGCGAGCGGGGGCTACTCTTCATTGTGGTGCGCGGGCTTCTCCTTGCAGTGGCTTCTCTTGTTGCAGAGCACGGGCTCTAGATGCGTGGGCTCAGTAGCTGTGGCTCGTGGCTCTAGGGCAGAGGCTCAGTAGTTGTGGCTCACGGGCTTAGTTGCTCGGCGGCATGTGGGATCTTCCCGGCCCAGGGCTCAAACCCGTGTCCCCTGCATTGGCAGGTGGATTCCCAACCACTGCGCCACCAGGGAAGTCCCCTGCACCGGTTTTTAAGATTTCTCCCCTCCCCACCAAACAGCTAGGCCCAGTTCAGCCCCTCCTGGCCTCCTGCCCCACCCCTTCTAATGCAGCCGGTGCTGTGGCTTCTGTGCCCCGTCTAAACTCTCAGCTCCTCGTCAGCACGGCACCAACGCCCCGCCGTCCTCCCTCCATGGTTGCAGCCCCTCACAGACTCTCCTCTAACATCAGCTCTGACTCCCCCTGTGTGCTCTTGCTCTCACCCCAAGCACAGTCTCATGTGCCCTGAAGCTCCTCCGACAAGAGGGGCAGGCTCAGCAGACCACTTGGGGCACGGGCAACCCACACTCCCGGGCAGACCCTCGGTCAGCAGGGAGGAAGCTGAAAGAAAAGTAAGTGTTCCAGTCACCTGTCCTGCAGGCGCACCGTTCTGGGGGGCTCTCTGCATGCTCTTCCCAGACCCCAGCTCGACAACACACCTCCGCCCAGGCCTCTCCAACTTCTGTCTCCCTCTCTGCTCTGGGGTTCCCTTCCCAGTAAGTGACATCATCTCAGCTCAGCCTTTTGGGGAGGCCAGGCTAAGAACTCTCCTCTCTCATCTTCTGCAACCTTCTCAAAAGCACACATCCTCCCGCTTTATCAGAACAACCACAGGTCCATGTCCCCTTCACTCATTCATTCATCACACTTATTTAGCACCTACTGTGTCACAGGCCCTCTTTTAGGTGCTTCGTTAATAAAGAGACAGAATCCCTGCCCTCACCCAGCTTACATTCTAGTGAGGAGAGGCACTGGGTAGCAAACTGAATTGTGAGTTAGACGATAAGTTCTACAGAGAAAAATAATGCAGGGTGGGAGGTGGGGAGTGCTAGGGATCACACTAGCTGAAGCACATGCTCAGGTGGATTTCGGGGTCAATGCCTGTGAAAGAAAGGGGGAGGAAACAGGACTGGGCAGAGGGAGAACCTGAACAGTGACACAAGTCCAACAAGACCCCGCTAGGGCGTTCTGGAGCAAGTATCCTCTGCCAGAGCGCGGCTCCCCAGCCCCGGGGCGGAAACCACCAGGCCGCAAGCCCCAGGCCCCGCACTTCTCTCGGTCAGCAGACGAGGGCGCTCTGTGAAGCCTAGGTGGACTCTGGCAGAACTGGCAGCTGTAGGTTGTATGGCCATGGCTCCTGCCTGCAGATCCTTCTGGAAAGGGGGTCTGGGTGGTGTGACTCCATGTCTACTACATGGGACGTGCTCAGGGAAGGCCTCAGGGAGCAAAGCCTTGAAGGAGTTCGGGGAAGGAGCCCCGGAGACCCGTGGAGGAAGAGTCTTACAGGCAGAGGGAACAAAAGCGCGAGGCTCTGAGTGTGGTTGCGTCTGAGGCCTCGAGAAGCAGCAGGGAGGCCAGTGGGCCTGGAGCGCGTGAGCAGCGGGCAAGGAGTCCAGAGCAGGAGCGGGCCAGCCCTGGGAGGTCAGGTGAGGACTCCCGCCTTTGAGCGGGAGTGAGCCATGGCGGGGTGAGGGGTCAGGGCGGTGGGGACACTACTGGGGAACAGGAGAGCCCATGAAAAGTCCACTGCTGGGCTTCCGGATTGGGGAGGTAAGGACGCCAGTGATCCGGGACCCTGGTCAAAGGCCTGCGAATCAACTGTGCAATGAACGCTCGGGGTTTGTTAGCCCGGCAGCTTTAGCCGGTGTCTGCTGCCCTCTGGTGGACATGCTTAGGATTACCCAAGCCTGCTTTCAGCTTTGCTTTTCTACTTTTGCCTGCAGTCTGTGGGTTTTGCAGGTTCACCTACAACTTGGTGCTATAAAAACTGTTTTGTCACAGACGGTGGAGGTGTCAGGCACTTGGAGGAAACAGTTCATCAGCTTAGAGACAGGACGGCAAGGGGAAGCTATGATGTAGATGCAGCAGTGGCTGGAGCAGGGCTGGGGCAGGGCCATGTGGTGTTTTCTAGCAGCAATGGTCAGCAGCATCCAGAAGCAGGGAGGTGGGGCTGGAGGATGCACCCAGGGCAAGGAGCTGTACAGCAGGTGCTGTAGAGAGGAGAACAAGGTGAAGACACTGAGGGTGATTGCCAGAGAGCTCTGAAGTCCAGGGCACAGTCCCTGATGGGGAGGAAAGGGAATGCCGCTGGGAAGGCCCAGCTAATGGAAAGAAAATGGACACGTTGAAGACCTGTAGGTCAAAACGGATCTGGAGATCTGGTGGAGTGAGGGTGTGAGAAGACTGGACAAAGAGGGAGTGGCGGGAGCCATGGAGCCACTGGAAGCATTGCTGATGTTGGAACCCAGGAGCCTGCACTCCGGCTGCTGCTGCAACTCTCTACCACCGCCGCAGCCCACGGTCACCTGCTGCTGCTGCTGCTGCTGTCATAAGAGTCACCAGCTACTGCTGCTGTCATAAGAGTCACCAGCAGCAGGAAAAAAATGGCTTCTTCCAGTTGGCAAAACAGTCTGGAGGATGTAGTTTTCAGGCTTCCAGCCCCTTCCATACAGAGGAGGGCGCTGCAGCCCAGGGGCAGTACCAGCTTCTTAACTGCTATGTAAAACCCCCTTCTTCCTTTTGTTCCTCCAGTTCCTTCCAACACCCTTTGACCCAATTTCCTGCATCAGATCCTTCTGTGTTGGAATTTTCTGTATTTGCATTGGTCTGTCCAACACGTGCATACACTATGACTAAGGGCAAATCCAGGTATTTGAGGACCTGAGGCTTATTCAATGGGGGAGAGTAATTCTCTTTAAGAAAAGGAATACAGGGACTTCTCTGGTGGTCCAGTGGTTAAGAATCCACCTTCCAATGCAGGCGACGCGGGTTCGAGCCCTGGTCAGGGAACTAAGATCCCACGTGCCACGGGGCAACTAAGCCCGTGCACCACAGCTACTGAGCCCGCGAGCCCACGTGCTACAACTAGAGAGAAGCCCGTGTGCCGCAACGAAAGATGCCACAACGACAGATGCCTCAATGAAAGATCCCACGTGCCGCAACTAGGACCTGACACAGCCAAAAATAAATAAATAAATATTAAAAAAAAAAAAAAGAATATCACCAATTTGCAAACCCCTAAAAAAAAAAAAAAGGAATACAACATTATGAATGAAAAATGAGCTTTATTAGCTTTATGGTAAATTCACCCTACATCCCCAACATACCCTAGATAAACTTGCACGTGTGTACCAAGAGACATGGTTGAGTATGTTCACAAGGGTCTTCATTGTAATAGAAAAAGCTATAACTAACCCATCACTATTGATAGGAAAATGGATAAATACATGAAGAGCCAATATTTTATATTAAAATGATACCGATTCTCCTCAAACTCGATCTAAAGATTCAATACAATATGGATCAAATTACAGCAAGGTTAAATGAAACATGCTACTTCTAAAAGTGATCTGGGGAATTTCCTGGCGGTCCAGTGGTTAGGACTCTGAGCTTCCACTGCCAGGGTTCCTGGTTCGATCCCTGGTTGGGGAACTAAGATCCCTGCAAGCCGCACAGCCAAAAATAAATGAAATGAAATGAAAAAAATAGGTGATCTGTGTCCCTTACTTTACCACAAACACAAAAATCAATTAAAGATGGATTAAAGGCTTAAATGTGAAAAAAAACCTTCACAACTTTTGGAGAAAATCTTCTATATCCTTATGACCTTTGGGGTAAGGAAGACTTTCTTAAAGAGATACAATAAAAGACAATTTTGCTAAATTTTGGGTCATCAAAAGATAATCCACAGACTTCCATTTCCATCCAAGTTAGAGTAACAAAGACTAGATTTACCTTCTTGCTTAAAACAACAACCCCCCCCCCCAAAAAGATGAAATATACAAATATATGCAACAACAACTTTAAAGACATTGGACATCAGGTAAAGAAGGACAGTGATCCATGAGAAAAGGGAAAATAACAAGATGAGCCCTCTGATTGTCCAAGCCCACTGCCTTGAGTTTCCACACAGGGAGGAGGAACTAAGGTGTAATTATCCCGGAGCTGAAAAGATGGAGCTGAGGGTCTGGAGAGACCAAGGCTGCCAGAGTTCATAGACATCAGACAGAGTACCAGAGAGGAGAGAGTTTCACAGAGAGAGAACCTAGAGATCTGCAGAGGGTCATCCTTCAGTATTCAGCATGTGAGGAAACTACCAGGGCTGGGGAAAGAAGCGTCAAAAAGAATAAGAGGACTGCCCAAACTAGGAATAGAAGGGAACTTCCTCAACCCAAACAAGGGCATCAGTGATAAACCCACAATTGGCATCAAACTCAATGGTGAAAGATTGGATGCTTTTCCACTAAGAGCAGGAACAAAACAAGGATGTCTGCCCTCGCCACTCCTATTCCACATTGAACTGGAAGCTCTACTTAGGGCAATTTGGCAATAAAATAAATATGAGGCATCCAGATTGGAAAGAAAGAAGTAAAATTATCTCTATTTGCAGGTGACAAGATCTTATATGTAGACAATCCTAAGGAATCTACTGAAAAACTACTAGAACAGATAAGTTCAGCAAGGTTTCAGAATACAAGATGAATATACATAATCAACTGTGTTTTTATACACTTGCAATGAACAACCTGAAAAATAAAATTAAGAAAAAATGTCTATTTGCAATTGCATAAAAAAGAATAAAATACATAGGAATAAATTAAACAAAAGTGTAAACTTTATACTCTGAAATCTGCAAAACATTGTTGAAGGAAATGAAAGAAGATCTAAATAAATGTAAAAATATCCAATGTTCATGAATTGAAAAACTTAACATTGTTAAGATGGAAGTACTCTTCACATTCATCTACAGATTCAATATAATCCCTATCAGAATCCCAGATGACAGGGATTCTTACCTCACATCCTATACAAAAATTAACTCAAAATGGATCAATGACTTAACTGTATGAGCTAAAACTACAGAATTCTTAGAAGACAACATAAGGGTAAATCTTCATGACCTTGGATTTGGCAATGGATTCTTAGAAATGACACCAAAAGCACAAGCAAACAAACAAAACAGTAAATAAACTGGACTTCATTAAAACTATTGGGTTGGCCAAAAAGTTACTTCCGTTTTTAAGTAAAAATAAAAGACATTTTTCATTTTCACCAAGAACTTTATTGAACAACGTTTTGTTCCACTACCTTCTGCCATTATTCAGGCAACTTCATAATTCATCTTCCCAAAACTTTTTATCTTTTTAAGCAAAGGACTGTTCCAGGTGCCTTTTACAGTCTTCCAGGGAATTGAAATTTTTTCTATTAAGAGAAGTTTGTAAAGACAGAATTAAATGGAAATCCGAAGGTGCAATGTCTGGTGAATACGGCAGATGAATCAGAACTTCCCTGCCAAGCTGTAACAGTTTTTGCCTGGTCATCAGAGAAACATGCGGTCTTGCATTATCCTGATAGAAGATTATGCGTTTTCTGTTGACTAATTCCGGACGCTTTTCATCGAGTGCTGCTTTCAGTTGGTCTAATTGGGAGCAGTACTTGTTGGAATTAATCGTTTGGTTTTCTGGAAGGAGCTCATGATAGAGGACTCCCTTCCATCCCACCACATACACAGCATCACCTTCTTTGGATAAAAACCGGCCTTTGGTGTAGTTGGTGGTGGTTCATTTTGCTTGCCCCACGATCTTTTCCATTCCACACAATTGTACAGTATCCACTTTTCATCACCCATCACAATCTGTTTTAAAAATGGAACGTTTTTATTACCTTTAAGTAGAGAATCACATGTGGAAATACGGTCAAGAAGGTTTTTTTCACTTGACTTATGTGGAACCAAAACATCAAAGTGATGAACATAACCAAGCTGGTGCAAATGATTTT
Organism: Balaenoptera acutorostrata; assembly: GCF_949987535.1. NCBI lineage: Eukaryota > Metazoa > Chordata > Mammalia > Artiodactyla > Balaenopteridae > Balaenoptera > Balaenoptera acutorostrata. The sequence continues at coordinate 40,867,775 of NC_080073.1, forward strand.
CAGCGCTTGACTTGGACATTTTGAGTATGTCAGCTATCTCCCACTTGGTGTAATGTTGATTGTTCTCAATTAATGTCTCGATTTGATCGCTATCAACTTCAACTGGTCTATCTGACTATGGAGCATTGTCCAGTGAGAAATCTCCAGCACAAAACTTCACAAACCACTTTTGACACATTCGATCAGTCACAACACCTTCTCCATATACTGCACAAATCTTTTTTTGCATTTCAGTTGCGTTTTTACCGTTCTTGAAATAATAAAGCATAATATGCCAAAATGTTGCCTTTTTTCCATATTCAATATTAAAATGGCTATACAAAAATTCACCAATTTTGATAAGTTTTTTTTTAATGCACACTGATATGACAGCTGTCACAATACAATCTAACAAAATTGTTTTGAATGAGGTTAAAGATGACTACGCACTACTAGAGCCATCTTACAGAAAAAACCTAGCGAACTTTTTGACTACCACAATAAAAAAACTTTTTTGCTTTAAAGGACATCATCAAGAAAGTGGGGGAGGAGTAGAGTGAAAAGACAGCCCATAGTTGCAGAAAAATACACATAAATTTATTCCTTCAAAATGAGTACAGTCATACCTCAGAGATATTGTGGGTTCACTTCCAGACCACCACAATGAAGTATATGTCACAGTCAAGTGAGTCACATGAATTTTTTGCTTTTCCATGCATACAAAAGTTAAGTTTACACTACGTGACAGTATATTAAGTGTGAAATATCATTATGTCTTAAAAAACAGTGTACATACCTTAATTAAAAAGTACTTAATTGCTAAAAAATGCTAACCATCATCTGAGCCTTCAGTGAATCATAGTAGTAATATAAAATATCACTGATCACAGATCCTCATAACAAATATAATAATAATGAAAACGTTTAAAATATTGTGAGAATTACCACAATGTGACACAGAGACACAAAGTGAGCAAATGCTGTTGGGAAAATAGTGCTGATGCCCCTGCTTGATGCAGGGTTGCCACAAAACTTCAATGTGTTAAAAACACAATATCTGCGAAGTACGGTAAAATGAGGTTTACCTGTACCTTCTATGTGCCTGCCACTGTTTTAGGAAATAAGAGCAAATAAAACAGACAAAAATCCCACCCTCCTGCCTCCTAGCATGAAGATTCCAATGAATAAGGAAACTAAGAAAAGAACAATTAGCTCAATCTGTAAACACCTGTCCTGCTATTCATTGACAACATAGATAAAGCCAGATTTAACAGGAAACAGTATTTCTCTCAAGGACGTGTGTCTGCTGGAGTCTCACGTAACACGTTTCTTTGAGAGACTACTGCATTGTTGCTGAAAAATTTATTCTCTAAAAACAAGACTTTACTGTTTGAAATCATATGTCAATTTGCTCCAGGAAACAAATACCAAAAACATACCGCTTGTTGAAAAGGTTGGATTAATTACTCATTGCTGTGAAAGACAATGCAAAAGAAAGAAACCATAGGGAGTGTTATTATGAGAGCAGTAGAACAGAATTAAATATTTGAGGTTGTTAGGTGATTTGGAGGAAGGTTTGCATGGGATTGGATACTGTAACAAAGTGAGGTTAATTTTTTTTAATTGAAGTATAGTTCAGTGACAAAGTTTCAAATGCATAGCAAAGCGATTAAGTTATAAATATATATATATGTTATTTTTCAAAATCTTCCATTATTCTGTATTAAAGGATATTGAATATATTGTAGTATCCTGTGCCATATAGTAGGTCCTTGTTTGTTATCTATTTTATATACAGTAGTGTGTATATGTTAGGTGTGGAGTGATACATAACTCTGGTTTTGATTGCATTTATTGATTATTACTGACATTGAGCAACTTTGGGTGCACTAGGCTTGGTTCAGCTATAGGAGGGCCCGCCTGGATCTGGAGATTGTGGTCCCATCCAGAGAGTACCAGGCACTCCAGGTCCCAGGGGGGCTCATTTGCTGGCACATCCTCCCCAGCTCCCGCGGACCCACAAGAGTTCAGTGTGGGAACAAAGCCTGCTCAGGCCCCAGAGACTGACACCATGCCAGGTTACCGAGTACTGCGGGGAATATATTAAGCATTTATTTCTTTTTTTAATTTAATTTTTACTTTATATGAGTATAATTGATTTACACTATTGTGTTTGTTTTAGTTGTACAACAACCTGATACAGTTATACACATACAGTCATGCAAACTTCTGTGGATGCTTTTCCCATATAGGGTATATCAGAGTGTTGAGTAGAGTTACCTCTGCTGTACAGTAAGTCCTTGTGGGTTATCTATTTTATACATGTTGCTCTGTATATGTGAATCCCAACGTCCTAATTTACTCCTCCCCCCACACCTTTCCCCTTTGGTAACCAACAATTGTGTTGTAAGTCTGTCAGTCAGTTTCTCTTTTGTAAATTAGAACATTTGCGTCAGTTTCTTGATTCTATCTGTAAGTGATATCGTATGAGATTTGCCTTTCTCTGTCTGACTTACTTGACTTACTCTGATCACCTCTAGGTCCATCCATGTTGCTGCAATTGGCATGATTTCATCCTTTTATATGGCTAATAAATATCCCTTTGTATATCTATACCGCATCTTCTTTATCCATTCATCTGTCGATGGACATTTTGGTTGCTTCCATGTCTTGGCTATCGTGTATCATGCTGCAAGCAATGGTGGTGTGCATGTGCCTTTTCACATGATGGTTTTCTCCGGACATAGGCCTAGGCGTGGAATTGCCAGATCAGTTGGTAGCTCTATTTTTGGTTTTTTTCTTCAGGAACCTCCTTACTGTTGTGCATAGCGCCTGTTAGCAATTTACATTCCCACCAACAGCGGAGGAGGGTTCCGTTTTCTCCACAGCCTCTCCCGCATTTATTGTTTGTAGACTTTTTGGTGATGGCCATTCTGACTGGTGCGAGGTGATCCCTCGTTGTACGTTTGAATTGCGTTTCTCTAAGAATTAGCAATGTTGTGCATCGTTCCGTGTGGTTTAGTTTTAAACGGTGTGAGTACAGCTTCCCTGTTGAAATTGGCTGCTTGAAGGTCTGCCCTGTCTTGAATTCTTTTGATTACCTCCCTGAGGATCTTTCTTGGGGGCAGGTGTCATTTATAGCCCTGCAGGCTTTGTGAATATTAAGTGCCCATAAGCAGCGGGGTTAAAGTTGTTGTTATGGGAAACCGCCACAAGGCAGCAGCATTTCCTCCTGCCCAACTCTGGTTACTAAGGTACAGGGGCCTTAGGGCTAGTCCGGTTCCTGGGTTGTGAATTAGAGTGGAATGTGCCAGAAGAAACACCCAAGGACTTGTGTTCCTTTTCTCATTCCCCCTTACCCTCCCACCCCCTCCCCAGACAAATCCCAACCTCTGTCAAATCGCTATGCTGAGGGTGCTGTCGTATATAGGTGGGGCGCCTCTAAGGAAAGAGGCTGCACGTGGGAACCCCACCACCAGGAGACGTGCAGACCAGGTGACATTTCAAAGTTCTTCCAGCTCAGAGGGTCCACCATTCTTTGGGTGCACTAGGCTTGGTTGAGGTGTAGGAGGGACCGCCAGGATACGGAGACTGTGGTCCATCCAGAGGGGACCTGTCACTACAAGTCCAAGGGGGGCTGCTTTGCTACCACATCCTTCCCAGCTCCCTCAGCACCAGGACAGTCCAGCCTTGGGACCCAAGTCTGCTCAAGCTTTAGGGATGTGACACCAGCCCCCGTCACCAAGCTCTGATTGGAATAGAATAGGCATTTCTTTCTTTTTTTAAAAAAATAGTTATTTTCTGTTGACATATAGTTGATTTACAATTATGTCATGTTGTTGTAGGTCTATGGCAACGTGATTCAGTTGTGTATATTCATGTATCTATTCTTTTTCGGATTCTCTTTTTATGTAGGTTATTACTGAGTGTTGAGTAGAGTTCCCTCTGGTGTACAGTAGGTCATTTTTGCTTATCTGTTTTATATGTATTAGTGTGTATATGTTAATCCCAACCTCCTTATTTAATCCTCTCACTGCGCTTTTTCCGTTTGGTAACCCTAAGTTTATTTTCTCCTTGTGTGATTCTGCTTCTGCTTTATAAATTAGTTCATTTGCATCAATTTTTCACTTCTACCTATAAGTGATATCATATATTTTTCTTTTTCTGACTGATTTTACTTTGTATGGTCATCTCTACGTTTATCTATGTTCCTACCAATGGCATTGTTTCATTCTTTTTATGGCTGAGCAACAGGATAAAATTCTATGGTTCGCTATGTTAACGTGTCTTAGCATAGGGTGGTCTAACTAACGTGTGGCTATCTTATTGGTATGAAGCGGCACTCATTTTCTGGGAAAGGGGATATTTCGGTTCTGTCTTAGACAATGTTCATGTTCTGTGGTCAACATGATGATGGAGTTGTGTAGTTTTGTCTTTATCCATCACAATGAGGCTGATGTTGATGTTTTGTGAAACTGTTCACACTCGACAGGAAAACATGGAGACGTAGCTTTGAGTGTCAGGGCAGCCCCTGGATACCCCTGCCTGCTTTCCTCTTTCTCACATAGCAGTAATCGTGAAACATCCACTCTTAGCTGGAGGATCTAAGTGATTTTTTTTTTTAATTTATTTATTTATTTATTTATTTATGGCTGTGTTGGGTCTTTGTTTCTGTGCGAGGGCTTTCTCTAGTTGCGGCAAGCGGGGGCCACTCTTCATCGCGGTGCGCGGGCCTCTCACTATCGTGGCCTCTCTTGTTGCGGAGCACAGGCTCCAGACGCGCAGGCTCAGCAGTTTGTGGCTCACGGGCCCAGTTGCTCCGCGGCATGTGGGATCTTCCCAGACCAGGGCTCGAACCCATGTCCCCTGCATTAGCAGGCAGATTCTCAACCACTGCGCCACCAGGGAAGCCCGATCTAAGTGATTTTGACACATAGAGACAGGAGCCTCCATTTCCAGCCTAGATGCAGAGCTTCAGATAAGTGACTACATTCCACATCTATCTTTTGGTTTTTTAAAATAAATTTATTTATTTATATTTTATTTTTGGCTGTGTTGGGTCTTCGTTGCCATGCACGGGCTTCTCATTGCAGTGGTTTCTCTTGTTGCGGAGCACGGGCTCTAGGCGCGTGGGCTTCAGTAGTTGTGGCTCGCAGGCCCTAGAGCGCAGGCTCAGTAGTTGTGGCGCACGGGCTTAGTTGCTCCGAGGCATGTGGGACCTTCCTGGACCAGGGCTCGAACCCGTGTCCCCTGCATTGGAAGGCGGATTCTCAACCACTGTGCCACCAGGGAAGCCCCACATCTATCTTAATCTTCTCATTTCCATGGAAACCCTGGGCTACTTTGCAGTCAGGCCACATTTTGACTTTTTCTTCAGACAGCTGTGCTCTGATGTGAACCCATCAAAACACTGCTTCATTTAAATTTCCCCTGAACCCAGATCCTCATACAACTTTCTCCTGTGCTTGTTGATAAGCCTGTGGGCTCCACTTGTTTGCTATCTCCCTCACTGTAATCATCAAATAAAATTGACTTCTTCGAATTACACGTTTATCCCTGGGGATCTGAGATTGATTGGGCTAGAACTATACATGGTATACTAAATATAAATGGTATGGAAAAAAAATAAAAGCGGGGGAAAGGATAAGAAGTGCTGGGGAAGGGGCTGTTTGCGATTTAAATAGGATGCTTACGAAACACCTCGGTGATAAAGTGATATCTGAGCAAAGATATGAAAGAAGTGGGGGATTTTTTGAACGGTTGAGTATCTAGGAAAAGAGCAGTAGAGGGAGGGTAAACAGTTAGTGCAAAAGCCCCGAGTAGGAGCTTGCAGAGCGTGTTTCAACCACACTTGATCAGTGACCCTACGTTGACAACCTCTTTAATTCCGAAACCTACCCCCACTCCATCGTTACTCCCTTATCCTACTTTTTCATTTTTCCATAGAACTTTTCAATATATCATTCCGTGTTCATTATGTTTGTTTTCTGCTTTGCGCGAGGGAGGGCATCTTCGCCAGTCTGGGTCGCCGATGCAGCTCGAGCTTCTAGCAGTGTGGGGCACCCCGCAGGAGCTCGATAGGCCGTACTGTTCGGAGGCCCCGGGCCGGGGAGAGACAGCGGTCAAGGTAAGGAGGAAGAGACCGGTCTCCCGGGGCCTCGGTCGGGGGAATCCCCTGCTGGAGACCCGCAGGTAAGGAACCGCACCTCCCAGCGCCCAGGTCCCCCGGCCGGATGCGCATCCCTGCGCGTGCGCCGGATGCGGCCCGGGTCAAGGCGCCCGTCCGATTGGCTGCGGCCGGCGCCTAGAAGCGGCGTTGCGCGTGCGCGCTCCTTCCGCGCGGTCTTGTGCCGTAGGTTTTGCTCTTCAGCCTCCGTTGTCTCCGTGGCACCCCCATCTTCCTGTCTAGGGTGCTCGTTCCCGTTGCTCGGAATGTTCCCGGAACTCAATAACCTTCTCAACACCACCCCTGACCAGGCGGAGCAGGTAAGAGATTGCACGGTCGGGAAGGGGGCGCGTCCTGGGAGCGTGGCGTAAGACCGTACGGGAAGCGCACGCGGGCCCGTGAGAAATAACGCGACGTCCGGGGACCCCGGGGCGCCTGGGAGTTGTAGTGCAAAGAGGGCCCGCCCGGAGCTGGCCTGGACATTTGGGCTTCTGGGAGATGGGCATCTCGCGCCTTCTCATAGGTCGTGCGTGCCCTTGAAAGTCCATAGAAAGCATGTCCGACGTTTGGATTGGCTTAAGTTCACAGACGTGTACCGGGCGAGCCCTTTGCGTGTTCAGTGTGGTGGGAGTTCCGGCGCCCCAAAAGAGGCTGCCTGAGAGGAGAGGAGAGGAGAGTTCGACTCTCCACCCATCACGTGGGACCAGCTTCTTAACCATCCTGAGCCTCCCTCTGGCTCGGGAGCGCTCGGCAGGTCGCAGCGAATGCTGCTGCTCCTCTTCCTCCTCGTGTTCTCGAATAGTGCTCTTTGAAGCTGCTCTCAGCCAACGTTGGATTGTAGGAGTCCATCTTTGGCACCACAGGCTCGCTACTCTTGTTTTCTTCTCCCTCCTCACACTAGGGCATTTCGAAAATTTCCACGCTTTCGCCCAAGGGTTACCTCTCCTAGGAATATACCTGACTTATTTCATAGCTGTTGTCTTTCTGATGAAATGGTAAGCTCTTCCAGAAAGACAGGACACCAAGTGTGTAAAACCTTTTTATGACTCCCTAATGCCTGGCAAATAGTATTCAGTGGATACTTGTGCATCTTAATTGCCCAGCAGTTCTTCTCTGTCCAAGCCTCCAGATGGCGCTGGTTACCTTGCCAGTTACTACTAGCACCTCCAAAGTCCAAGCCCAGGGCCACAGGGAATGGAGGATAGAAGTGGGCGCCAGGAAATGACAAATGGCGCTAGGGTTAACCCTCAAATTCTGCTAGTGTGATCTTTCATATTTTATAAGTGAAAAAAATCACAACAGCACAGAGACGACCTTCCCTGTCACTGAGAAGGAACTAGGGGTGGCTGGAGCAGGGCAGCCAGGCCCTGCAGAGACCACTGTTAGAGGTCTTTCCAGGGCTCTCCATGATCAGAGCTCTGCCTGAAGCAGTTTCCAGGGCCTTTGGGAGGAGGACTTTGATACTGGAAGTCTCTGTCAACAACTACTTCTTCACTCTCCCCTACCTAGGGGACAGAATTGGAAGCAGGATTAGAAATAGGGAGGAAGCTGGATCAGATGACTTTTTAGAAGACCCCTTAAAATCTTGGCAGTCAGTGATTTTTGTTGGATTCCATGATAAAAGCTTCCTTTGTTCAGGATTTAATTCTCTCCAAGACTGGTGAGGAAGAGAAGGGATTCTATTCTTTATTGCCTTGGGAATTATGAGGTTGAGATATGCTTGCCCATAATGAGTGACTTAATACCAATCATTTTAATTATTGGTTTTTCCATAATTTTGACTTATTTTCTTCTTTTTGTGGTTAACACACACACACACACACACACACACACACACACACACACACACACACACACACACACACACACACACACACACACACACGCAGAGTCTCCAGGTGTAGAAATTCAGGGGTGGATACAACCGGCTAGATTTTGACACTCAGCTGACCTCTTTCCTGGGAGTCTAATTCATGTTTTTGTGTTCTTCTTAACTTTTAGGGGAAACTGACTCTACTCTGTGATGCCAAGACAGATGGCAGTTTCCTTGTGCACCACTTTCTCTCCTTCTATCTCAAAGGTATGGACTGTAGAAAAAAAAACCCAAGGCAAAAAAAAAAAAAAAAAAAAGCCTGATTCAGGAAGCAATAGGAATCGTATTAACTAGCCAGGGCTTTGGTGTTCGGGCAGCCAAATGGCTGTTTATCAGGTAGCTGATTAGTGGACCATCTGGTTCCGTCTCCTACTCTGCCAGAGAGTGGCATGTGCTCCCTGTATCCAGTCCCGCCTTCCACTTCTCCACGTCCTGCATAGGCACTGCCTCCCGGAGGTCCTTGTGTGGCCTTCTCATTTAGTTGCTCCTTGGTCCTTGTCTATTTTGAAGTCTCTAGGCACTTGACCCATTAACACTTTGCCCTGGCAGTAGATGCTTCCTAAAGAACACAGGGAAGAAAACAGCATGGCCACTGCAATTCACCCACAGAAATTGATTAGAAGAAGAAAACAGCCAAATGAAAAAAAGACTTATTGATTTTCCTTGAGTCCCCACTGAGCCAGGCCAGGAAACAAGGTAGACCTTTGGCACTCTTAATTGTAATAATTTACAGCTTTGAAAGTTATTTTCCTTTCCAGATGATGTTATTGTCGGCTTATAAAGACCAAGAGAATCTACAGATAAATTATTAGAATTAATTATGTTCATAAGGTAGCTAGAGCTTCTTTGTGCTCTCCTTGTCTCCTCTTGGGTATAAGACTAGTTTAAAAAATCCATTGTAGGGCTTCCCTGGTGGCGCAGTGGTTGAGAATCTGCCTGCCAATGCAGGGGACACGGGTTCGAGCCCTGGTCTGGGAAGATCCCACATGCCGCGGAGCAACTAGGCCCGTGAGCCACGACTACTGAGCCTGCGTGTCTGGAGCCTGTGCCCCACAACAAGAGAGGCCGCGAGAGTGAAAGGCCTGCGCACCGCGATGAAGAGTGGCCCCCACTTGCCACAACTAGAGAAAGCCCTCACACAGAAGCGAAGACCCAACACAGCCAAAAACAAAACAAGCAAAACAAAATCCATTGTATTTCTGTACACCAACAAGCAATTAGAAAAATATAATTTTTTTAAAAACCACAATTTATTTTCAGTGGAACAAATTAAGATTCCTAGTAATACCTCTCACAGAGGAAGTACATCTCAGAATCAATGAAATAAGGTATTATTATTAAATACGAGAAAAAGTACATCTTAGAATCAAATTGGGTATGTCAGGTTGCAAGGCCTCGGTTCTCTAGATCTGCCTCATTGCTTTTGTTTCCAGAGGCATGAAGTATACGAAACTGATTGTAAGTAGAGACTTTATTAAAAATCAGTTTATTTTATTTTATTTTCCAGCTAATTGTAAAGTCTGCTTTGTGGCACTCATCCAGTCCTTCAGTCACTACAATATCGTGGGACAGAAGCTGGTAAATATTTTAGAACTCCGTGATGAGATCCCTGAGTGAGTGTGTGTGCCAGGCATGTGTGAGTGTGCTGTCAGGCTGGGCTTCCCTGTTTGGGTTGTGGAGAATTTAGCAAGGGAGGGACTAAGGAAACCATGGAATCCTGAACCCCTTATCTGAAGGGCTAAGGCAGCATCTCTACATGTTTTGTTAATTTATAAAGTTTGTAGAACCAGATCTGGTGTGTGTTTTTAAAAAATATTTATTTATTTATTTGGTTGCACTGGGTCTAGTTTCGGCAGGCGGGCTCCTTAGTTGCGGCATGTGAACTCTTAGTTGCGGCATGTGTGTGGGATCTAGTTCCCTGACCAGGGATCGAACCCGGGCCCCCTGCATTGGGAGTGCGGAGTTTTATCCAGTGCCCCACGAGGGAAGTCCCAGATCTGTTGTTAATTAATCAAACTCTTCTCTGTTGAGTCTGGACCAGTTCAGATTTTCTCCTTCTCGGTGTGAGCTTTAATCTTGTTCCTGGTGAGTGAGAGATCACAGCTTGGTCTGCTGCCAAGTTGAGTGCCTCCCACTGTGTCTCCCTAAGTCTAGGGCTTAGGACACAAATGTGGGGAGAGGCAGGCGCTTTTGTCATGTTCCTCTTACCTCATCTTGGTTTGCCCCTCATCTCATTAGATATAGCCAAGCAAGAATAAGATGGCCCAGAGGCTGGTGAACCTCCTGGCCTGGCTTGGCCCATTACTTGTGACCTGTGACCTGGTGAATTTACTGGGTTGTTATTGTAGTGTGTTTTTTTGTTTGTTTTTTTAAAGTCCTGCTAGGATTTTTTTTTAAATTTACGTTATTTATTTCTTGGCTGCGTTGGGTTTTTGTTGCTGTGCGCGGGCTTTCTCTAGTTGCGCGAGCAAGTGCTACTCTTCGTTGCAGTGCGCGGGCTTCTCATTGCAGTGGCTTCTATTTGTTGCGGAGTGTGGGCTCTAGGCGCGTGGGTTTCAGTAGTTGTGGCACGCAGGCTCAGTAGTTGTGGTGCACGGGCTTAGTTGCTCTGCGGCATGTGGGATCTTCCCAGACCAGGGCTCGAACCTGTGTCCCCTGCATTGGCAGGCAGATTCTTAACCACTGCGCCACCAGGGAAGTCCCTTGTAGTGTGTTTTTGCTTTTTGTTTTGATTAGGTCAGCCTCAGAGAGGGAGAGAACCAGGCCACCCATCAGCAGTGATCTTTGAAGTGCCAGTCATACTATTGGGCCACATCACTGCCTCTTCTCTGATGGGGAGAAAACAATGAAAGAGTGAGAGAAGGGTAAGCTCTTTCTCATCCTTTGCAGGGAAGGGAGAAGTTCCTGTGTTAGAGGTCAGATCGTGAGCTCAGGGAGCACTGTCATGTCACGAACGTGTGTTGCATTCCAGGTCTGTGAGGCATGTCTGTGGCCCTAGCATCTGTTTTTATAGATGAGAAAGTTGTGTATTCTCGTATCCAGTTTGGCTGCTTTTTCTGTTACCTTGGAATCATCAACATGGCAGGAAAGACATGCACAGCACTGGGTGTGCAAAGTACTAGAGCGTGAGCTTCCATCCTCTTGGTGTATTATTGTTCTTACATCAGGAGAATGGTAATGAGTGAGAGTAAAGGTGATGATCAGGAATCCTTCTCTCTGCCAGGATGGCTACGTTGCTAATGGTGTTGCATATAGTGAACTCTGGTGTATGAATGAGTGATTGAGGCCTGGTCTAGGGACATGAGGAGTCTAAGAAGTTCCATGTCACCTGTTTCTGCACAGACAGAACGGTGGGTTGCACATTTAGATGGTGTCACCATCTCTGGGTGTTTGTTGAAATGCACATTCTTGGGCCCTGCCCCCAAGGCTTCTGGTTCTGGAGATCTGGAGTGGGGCTCAGGGATCTGCATTTTAATCAGGTATCTCAAGAGATTCTTAATTGTGTGTTTCATGAAGACCTGTATTTAAGAAGTGCTGGTCTAGAGCAGGGGTTGACCAACCACAGCCTGCACCCCCTGTTTTTTGTAGATAAAGTTTTATTAGAACACAGCCAGCCCCATTTGCTCATGAATGGTCTATGGCTGCTCTTGCTCTACGGTAGCAGAGTTGAGTAGTTGCAGCAGAGAATGTCATCCTGCCACCGTCTTTACTGTTATTATTTACTTACTGTATTTTTTTTTGAATATTTGAATTTTATTTTATTTATTTTTTTATACAGCAGGTTCTTATTAGTTATCTATTTTATACATATTAGTGTATACATGTCAATCCCAATCTCCCAATTCATCCCACCACCACCCCCCCACTTACTGTTTTTAAAATTTTGTAACTACGTGCCCTTAAAAAAGAAACTTTATATTACTATTATAAATTAAAAACCAGTACTGGGTAATCATAAAAATAAATATATAAGCAAAAGAAAGTAAATTTAAAAAAAAATGTGACAGGTAAATGTAAATGCACATCTGAAAGCAGAATGGGGATTGTGTGTTGGGAACACCCAGGGGAGGCAAGACATGGGCTCCTCTGGAGGGTGGACAGACACACGTCTGCAGGGTTCAGAACGTGTCCGGAGCCCTCTCGTGAGCTGGAGTCTAGCCTCTCTGGTGGGTCCCCCGCAAGGCGCAGGAACTCATTTGCCTCTCCGTCGGGTGTAGGGTGTCAGCCTGACCACAGCGCGGGAACGCGGGCAGCTCGTGTTCCTCGAGGGTCTCAAGTCTGCGGTGGACGTCTTCTTTCGGCCTCAGGAGGATCCACACCCCCTGCAGTTCCTCAGGTCAGTCAGCCCACGACCCAGCCCAGAGCACACCTGGCAGGTAGGCCCAGCCCAGGGTTGCTGTGTGATTCCTTCTCCTCAGTGTATGGGAGGGCAGAGCTGGCTTCAGGAGTCAGACACCTCCCTGGTATCGCAGCATTATCGGAAGGTCCTTGGCTCTGACCGTGGGCCAGAGGGTGTGTGGCTGTCCCTGAAGCGATAGAAAGCATCATTTGCTGGACATGTGGCAGAATAGTGTGCTTTGCTGGTTTTTCCAACCCTGGCTCAGAGCCCTAGCACACACCTCTGTTCTGTTCTTGGCTTGATACGGGGTCAGCAAACTACGGGCCATGGGCCAGCTACCTGTTTTGGTAAATAAAGTTTTGTTGGAATAGCCACACTCGTTTGTTCGCGTATTGTCCCTGGCTGTCTGGCACTACAGCAGCAGAGGTGAGAGTTGAGACAGGGACCGTATGACCCACAAGCCTAAAATATTTACTGTTGGCCCTTTAAGAAAAAGTTTGTTGCCTGCAGGTTGGTGTTCCTGCTTCTTGTCTTTCATGAGCATCAGTCACAGATGTAGCAGATGCCGCACCTGGTTGCTGTGCTTCCTCCACCCCAGGGAGTCTGTATGGGACCTCTCCCCGCTCTGCGCTCCCTCAGACTCAGCCTTACGTAGTGGCCGGGCTCAGTGTGGAGTCAGAAGGCCACGTGTCCTGACCCTGTATGTGTGGCCTGGGGCACAGCCCTTCGCATCTCTGAACCTGGATGTCTGTCTGAGTGCGTGGGCCTGGTTTACACCTGAGCCCAGGTTATAGGGCACTGTTGTCCCGGCTGTCAGTGGGGCTCAGCCCTGGAGTGTGGGGCAGTGGGGCCAGTGCCTGGGCCCCAGGCCCCGACCTATTGCTGGGAGACAACTGCTGTAGTCACTGGGGAGATGGAGGTAGCAGGGCCATGTGTGTCAGAAACAGGTCAGACCTGGTACGCACACAAGCACACCGGTAGCCCTTAGACTGCTGCCCTCACCCCCAGGACACCTGAACCATTGCTTAGCTTTCATACCCAATTGTGACCTCCTGGGAAGGCCTCTCCTGCCCAGTCCCAATGAGTCTTTCAGATGCCTTAAGCTCTTGGATTGAGAGGCTGTATGAGCCTCGGGGGCTGTTTATTTCTGTGTCTGCCAGCTTTTAGCACAGTGCTTTGTACCTAGTAGGCCTCAGGGAATATTTGAACTGAAGTAAATGTACTCACGTGTGCATGCGTGCCTTTTCTTTCCAGCCAGATCGTGAGCCCCTTGGTGCCAAGGACTGGAATCCAGTTCCTTCCCTCCCCCTAACCCTTTCCTGTGGTGCTGTGCAGTCTCATAAACACTTGTAGAGCACGTGAGCTCTCTGGTAACTTTTGCCCTGTGTCCCAGGGAGGCCAACTCTGGGAACCTGCAGCCGCTGTATGAGTTTGTGCAGGAGGCCCTGAAGCCCATGGACAGTGGGGAGGCTGCCTGGAGGTGCCCGGTGCTGCTGGTGGACGACCTCAGTGTGCTGCTAAGCCTGGGCGTGGGGGCAGTGGCGGTGCTGGACTTCGTCCACTACTGCAGAGCCACCGTGTGCCGGGAACGGAAGGTAATCATGGGCCTGCTCCCTGTGCTCCTGCCTGTGACCCGTACGGGCCGACAGGCCCAGGCCTCACTTGCTTGCAGTGATCTTTTCTGTTTAAGTGCTTGGGGCTTTGGCTTTACCCTGGCAGGCCCAGGAACCTTTCAGTCAATGCACCTTGCTCTCCACTACCTGCCATTGATGAAAAATAAGGCCCTGAAAACTAAAAGGGTGCCGGCACTGTCTTTAACGGGGCTGGTCATTTGCGGTACTGCTGCTGTCCCCGCTCTGCCACGCGGTGTCATATCGCTCTGAGTGTGTTTTGAAGGTTGGCTGAGATAATGGGTGTAAAACTGCTTTAAAAATTGTGAGGTGAAAAAAAAAAAAAATTGTGAGGTGAAGGGACCTCCCTGGCGGTCCAGTGGTTAAAACTCTGTGCTTCCACTGCAGGGGCATGGGTTCGATCCCTGGTCGGGGAACTAAGATCTCACATGCCGCAAGGTGCAGCCAAAAAAATAAAACAATATGAAAATTGTGAGGTGCAATACAGGGATAGGGTGTAACCTTCATTGTCAAGTGGTGAGGCAAAAATAGAAATTCTGCCATACTAGAGATTTTAACAAAATAGGAACAGCTGTGGTGCCCATCTCCCAGGAACCAGACTGCAAGAGTTAAGTGAGGGGAAGCTTGTAGCACGGCAGCTCAGCGTGTGGCCCACAGGGCCAGGCTGGGTGCAGAGCAGTGGGGAGTGGGTAAATGGGTTGGCCAGGGGTGTGTGGATCCAGCAGTGCATGTTGCTCACCTCCTGCGTGCAAGGTCCTGCCTGGAAGCTGGGGTCAGGGGACCTTCTGAGGCCATCCTGGCTACAGTCACAGGGCCAGGTGCCAGGGTGATGGGGAGAGAAGGGAAGGAGGAGGAAATGTATGGGGCTTGGAGGACACAGTTCACTGGGGCTTGTGGAGGGAGTGAAGCAGTCAGAGTCAGCTTCTGCAGCTCGGCCTGCTCTGTGGCCCACTACCAGCCTCTTTTTGTAACAATACTTCTTTTAGTTGAAAAAGTAAAACTTCGGAATAGTTCAGTAAAGCAAAAAAGAAGATATAAACAGTATAAAGGCTATTTTAGCCAAAAGTAATTGTCTCTTTTCCTCTGTTGTATATCCTTCCAGAGAGTCTATGCAGTCATGAACACGTTTGTATGTGCACTTGTCTCCCTGCATTTTTCTTCACAATATTGGTAACCTACCATTCACACAGTTTGGTACTTCTTTCCTTTTACTAACACACAGTATGTTTTGCTGTCCATTGCCCCAAAACAGAACACACAGATCTGCTTTATTCTTTTTAACAATTGGACACTATTCCTTGCTTGTGGATGGATTGAGCTGAAGTACAGGTTGGATGTGCTGGTGAAACTATCCAGCAGATGATTGCAGTTACGGTCCTGGAGCCCAGGCACCGGTGCTTCCCACAAAGCGGATGCTACAGCTGGGAGGCTGATCTGTGAGAGGGGTGCAGGGCAGTGGAGGCTCTGAGAGCCCAGCACACCCTGGTCCTGGCGTCCCTTGCCATCAGTCTCCATCATGGTCTCTGTTGCAGGGAAATGTAGTGGCCCTTGTGCACGACAGTGGAGATGCCGAGGACGAGGAGAATGACATCCTGCTGAATGGCCTTGGTCACCAGAGCCACCTGATACTGCGGGCTGAAGGCCTGGCCACCGGCTTCTGCAAGGACGTTCATGGGCAGGTGCGCAGGGGCTGGGGCTCACTGGGAGCTGCTCGCCTCCCAAGTCTGGGCTGCCCGTGGGATAGTGTCCGGCTGTGGGGTGGTCTGGTTGGGGCGTGCCTTCAGGTGGAAGGGAAGCCTCAGAAGTTGTGTGAATGCAGGTCACAGTCCGCCCCAAGTGGTGCTTGGCCCCATGCACCAAGGCAGGTTTTCCATGGTGGTCCATTTGCAGCCAAAGGGGAGCTCCTGAAGAGAAGGTGGCTGTCTACAGGAGAAGGCAGTAAACAGCGGAATTCCTCTGCAGGACCACAGCAGGCTTTGTATATTCAGGCCAACACCGTTCCTTTTAAAATAGAGACTTGGGACTTCCCTGGTGGCGCAGTGGTTAAGAATCCGCCTGCCAATGCAGGGGACCTGGGTTCAAGCCCTGGTCTGGGAAGATCCCACATGCCGCGGAGCAACTAAGCCCGTGCGCCACAACTACTGAGCCTGCGCTCTTGAGCCGTGAGCCACAACTACTGAGCCCACATGCCAGAACTACTGAAGCCTGCGTGCCTAGAGCCCATGCTCCACAACAAGAGAAGCCACGGTAGTGAGAAGCCCATGCACCGCAACTAGAGTAGCCCTTACTCGCTGCAACTAGAGAAAGCCTGCGTGCAACAAGGAAGACCCAACACAGCCAAAAAAAATTTTTTTAATAAAAATATAATAAAATAGAGACTTGGGAAGGCCATTCCACTGGCTGGCGTTGCCGCCCCCACTGCTGCCTCTGCCTGGGATGTTTGGAGTACTTGGGTGGAAGCTGAGTCCTGCCCTGGGAGGGAGGTCAGGTTCTCCCCATGCCCAGGGGCTGCCGTGGTTCTCGGCCTTCTGAAACTTCTCTTTTGGGATCACCCCAAAGCCTTTACCACCTCTTCCAGGTTAACTTCATGTTGACCCCTTTTGACCCTTTAAGGGCGTTTTGGCCCAGAGTCGTTCAGAGTCAGGTGTGGAAAACGAAGTACAGGCCCAGAGATGCTGTGCTGGTGGTGCGCCCCAGGCATAGCCTGAGGAGAAGCTTCTGGCGGCAGCTTATGGCTCTGAAGCCAGTCAGCCCCCCAGAGCTTTCTAGTCACTAGAGACAAATGTCCAGTCTTCCTGAGCCTCGGAATTGAGTATACACATTCTGTTGTGTTGATCTTCAAAATTCATCTAGCCAAAAAGTACAAAACCATGCACACAGAAAAGACCAAAGGGATATACACAAAAATACTTTAATGGTTCTTCTCTGGATGGGTTTTTTCTACCTTTTACTTTTCTTTGTCTCTCATGTTTTCTGTAATGAGCAAATATTACTATTGTAATGGAGGGGAAACCTTTATTTTTAGGTGGCTGGTAGTAAGCTTTGTTTTGGAAGTCGGTCCCATTACTGCATGGTGCATGACCTCAATTGAAGGTCACCGATGAAGCAGGAAGGGTTCACAATGGAGCAGGTATTTGGGGGGGGCCTCTCCTCTTTCACTCTTCTCTTTGTCACTTAGCTGAGGATCCTGTGGAGGAGACCATCACAGCCCACAGCCCAGCGAGATCGGAGCCTCACTTACCAGTACAAGATACAGGACAAGAATGTGTCCTTTTTTGCCAAAGGAATGTCTCCTGCTGTTCTGTGACCTGATTTAGGGCCAGCTGAAGCTACCTTGGACTATTTTTAGTTGTGAAAGATAAAGCAACTGAGCAGAAATGGATCTTTACATCTTTGTTGTGGACTGACAGTTCCGCTGTGACCCAGGGATGGTGGAATGGTGCTGTGATGGTTGCCTTTGTTCCCCTGGGCCCTGTTTAGAAAACACATGAGGAAGCTGCAACCCTGCCTCAGCTGAGATGCTGCATGTTGAACTGGGTGAAATGGGTCCTTTGGAGCTTTCCTCGTAAACACGCTTTAGCCCCAGCTGCCCATTTTTGGTTGTGATGCCTTTCAGAGCCAGAGTGGGTGTGGATGTACTAGCCAGGAGGCAGTCCTGGATGGCAGGTGTCCAAGGTGACAGCTAGGATATTCGTGGCCGGCACAAAGTGAGTTCCCACCTCATGGCTTCCTGTGGATTGTCTCATTTCATTTTCACCTTCATCCTGAAAAAGTATTTTCTTCTTCAGTCCAGTCAGGAAATAGGCTTCGAGAGGTTTGGAAGCACGCTCAAAGCTGTAGAGCCTGCTGCCAGTAACGGAGGCCTGACTGAAGTCCACACTTGCTGCCTGACCCTCATGGAAACCAGAGGCAGGCTCCTGCCCAGGTCACAAGTTGGCTCTTCTTGTTTCTGTCATAGCTGAGCACCTTGCCCATATGCTGAGGAGACCAAGCCATCGTGGGCCCGGCACCCTGGCCTTGGCCACACGAGGCCCCATGTAGGTCACAGGTGTGCATGGCCTTGGTGAGGGGGGGAAGGAATGTTCTTGCTGCCAGGTAGGCTAGGACCTTGGGGAGGAGCCAGTGCCTCCCTCACCTGTGAAGACTGAAGGCGGTGAGCTCTTCCCCAGCATCCTATAGATGCCACTTGCCACACTTAGCCCTTCAGTCAGGGTCACCTCTGAGTATTCTCTTAGAATGGGTACATTTTATTGTCTGTACATTATACCACAAAGAGTCTGATTTTAAAAATAAATAAAATGGAAAAATAACACTGCTTTGCAGGGACTAAGGAAGTGTCATATCCATTGTTTAATTTTAACTTTTTTTTTAACATTTTTTAGTCTTTGCAAAAGGGAACAATTTATCACCCCGCTCCTCAAGTCATACTTACTATTGTGTTAGTTTTCCCATTGAAACAGTAGCTGCTTTTCTTCTCAAAATACTGCAGACTTGATAGAATATTTTAAAATTATGAGTGTAACTTAAAAGAAAGTAGTCATGAAAGAATCCAATGATTCTTTTATTAATACGTCAGTATTTATACAGCTTCATATGGGCTGCAGTTCTGAATGGGTAAGGCACCACAAAACATTTTTTACATGATATGCTATTATATTTCTTCACTTGATTTATAAATGTTTTCATTAAATTTTTAATGTTTAATGGCTACTTGACATTTTTTGGTGTCATTATATTCTAATTTGCTTAGGTATTCTCTGGGCATGTCGGGTTCTGATTTTTGTAATTATAAATTGTGCTGTTATGAATTTTACATCTATACCTGTTTGGGGATGGGGGTAAGTATTTGTTTCCTTAGAACATTCATTCATTCAACAAATACTGAGCACCTTCTGAGGGTATGACAGTGACAAAATAGGTCCCTGCCCTTGAAGAGCTGATGTTCTAGTAGAGGAGACAGAGACAGTCAACAGAATTGAGAATTTAGAGACATAGAGTTAGACCAGGATAAGTGCTCTAAATAAAGCAGGGAGGAGGCCTACAACGGGTGAGGAATGATGACATTTTAGAGCCTACTCCCTGGAGTGGAATTTCTGAATGAAAGCATGGACTGACCCTCACATGTCATCAAGTTGTTCTTCAGGTTGATGGCGCCAGTTAACAGTGATCTGTAGGTTTCCTCCACCAACACTGGGTTAATGACTAGGATATAATTTTCTCTGTTTTCCCATATGTATAGAGTCCATTCCTCACCCTTAATTATTTATCAATTAAAATCTGGTGTTGGGGCTTCCCTGGTGGCACAGTGGTTGAGAATCTGCCTGCCAATGCAGGGCACACGGGTTCGAGCCCTGGTCTGGGAAGATCCCACATGCCGCGGAGCAGCTGGGCCCGTGAGCCACAATTACTGAGCCTGCGCATCTGGAGCCTGTGCTCCGCAACAAGAGAGGCCGCGATAGTGAGAGGCCCATGCACTGCGATGAAGAGTGGCCCCCGCTTGCCACAACTAGAGAAAGTCCTCGCACAGAAACGAAGACCCAACACAGCCAAAAATAAATAAATAAAACAAATAAAAATTTTTAAAAAATCTGGTGTCAACCTTATTTTTTATTCTTTGTAATATTCTGTTTTATTTTAATTCCTTTCTTTTTTTTTAAATTACTTTTTGGCTGTGTTGGGTTTTCGTTGTTGCACGCAGGCTTTCTCTAGTTGCGACGAGCAGGGGCTACTCTTCGCTGCGGTACGTGGGCTTCTCATTGCGGTGGCTTCTCTTTGTTACAGAGCGTGGGTTCTAGGCACGTGGGCTTCAGTAGTTGCAATGCGTGGGCTCATAGTTGTGGCTCTCGGGCTCTAGAGCACAGGCTTAGTAGTTGTGGTGCACGGGCTTAGTTGCTCCGCGGCACGTGGGATCTTCCCAGACCAGGGCTTGAACCTGTGTCCCCCTGCATTGACAGGTGGATTCTTGACCACTGTGCCAGCAGGGAAGTTCTTCTTTGTAATATTTTGGAAAGTAAGATTTTATCATTGTCTTTGTTTGTGTATATTTTTCTACATTCTGGTTTTTAAAAACTAACCTTCAGAAACATTTTTTAAATATTCAGATATATTCAGATATATTCATTAATTCAAGAAATATTTGTAGAACACCTATTTTATATAAGGGGTTATTAAGATAAAGACATCTGCTGCACTCTAATGGGCGTAGAAAATAGGAACTTAATGTGATGCAGTGGAGAAGGTGATGAGGGCCATAAAAACAATTCAAGTTGGAGGTCCAGTGGTTAAGACTCAGCGCTTCCACTGCAGGGGGCTCAGATTCGATCCCTGGTCAGGGAACTAAGATTCCACATGGTGTGGCAAAAAAAAAAAAAAAAAAAAATTTCGGGGAGGTGGTGGTGGTGAGATGAATTGGGAGATTGGGATTGACATATATACACCAATATGTATAAAATAGATAACTAATAAGAACCTGCTGTATAAAAAAATAAAATAAAATTCAAAAAATATTTCAAGTAATGGGGGGCTGATAGGTTGATGGTCATAGGAAGGAGGGAAAGAGTAATTATTTCCCCTCACTTTTTTTTTTGAATCGAGGGAGCAGAGAGTTGGGGAAGAATTTATGGAGGCAGTACTATTTGAACAGGATCTTGGAATGTTCTATTTTGTCTCTGACGGTATCTTAGTTCTTCAGGATTCAGAAATGTATATTTCTTCCTCAGTGGAATGAAGGTGTTATTCTTTGTTGGTTTTTTTCCAACTTTAAAATAATTTTTAAAATATGCTTAAAATTTTGACTTGTTTAGAATTTGTTACAGTATTATAATTTGTTTCCATGCTGATAACTAAATAACCAACAGTATTTACTAAAAAGTAATGTTCTTTTCTCTTTATGTAGTTCTGATTTATTTATGTGTAAAGTTTGTAAAATGAACCCTCTGAAGTTTGTCTTTAGTAGGTATTGAAAGGTTAGTGTATGTCTGTATCAAGAGTCTTCATTAAAAGGATATTGTGCCCACTTATTTATCCAGATGAAATTCACCACCTCTTATCAAGCTCTAAAGTATTCTTCAGGACTTTTCTCTCTCATTTTAAAAATTGTGTTATTTAAATAAATAATTCTATTTAAAAAATAATGACGAAATTAATGTAGTACCCTCTTATTAAATGCTTTTCGATATTGGAAAAGGAATTATCTGATTTTGTTGATCTTTCCTTGGTGCCTTTGATAGAGGAGTGCAGTTGATTTTTAAAAATTTATAACTTATCATACAGTTTTTATAAACTACTACTTCTAATAATTTTTTTGAGCTTGAAATTTTTAGATATTTTTTCTTTTTTTCCTTTTTGTGGGTATTGTTAACATCTGCAAATAATGATACCAACCTCACTTATTTTTCCCTTAAATAACTTGAATCAGCATTTCAAAATTTGTTAAATAAGAGTGGTGTGAAGGTATTGTCTAATTTTCTGTTTTTAAGGGAATAGAGAGCATTTTATATAGTAATTCTTAATTTTAAAAAATATATATTATCAGGTCAGTTTAAAAAATAACGTTGGAAAGGTAAAGAAGGAAGAAATGTTCCTCGTCAATTTCCTGTCCCCCTTTTAAAAAGTTTAACCAGTAATCATTGTATTCTGTAGACTTTCTCAGCCTCACTGAGGTAAGGCACTGATTTTCCTGTGAATGTGGTGAGCATGGTAACACTTCTGTCTCTGTTGTATAAGCCTTGAATTCCTCTTATGGTCTTATCTTACTGGTATTTGTTGTATTTTCTATAACCTGATGTTTGCTATAACCTTGATAAGATTTTAAAATATTTATTATGGAGATTTATTTCTTGTGATATTATACCTTCTATATTTGTGAATGAAGATGACCTATAATTTTTTGTTTACCTGTGTTAGCCTGCTCAGGTTTGAGCATTAGAGCAATATATGCCTCATAAGCCATGTTGAGGAACTTGCTGCCTTTTATATCCTTTGTAATTCTTAGTGCTTTTTATTCCAACTTAGGTCTTGCATTGGTCAAGGTCAGGTAACTTTTTGGAGATAATTTACAATTTTTTCTTTGTTATTAGTCTTTATCATTACTTTTCTTTGTTGTATCAGTTTTAGTACTGTTTATTTCTGAAATAGTTATCCATTCTATTTGTTTTTCTGAAAAAGTATTTGTAAACCAGATATACAATAAGAGACTTGTATCCAGAATATATAAAGAACTCTTACAATTCAATAAGATGACAAATAATCCAGTTAAAAGATGGGTAAAAGATTTGAGTAGACATCTCACTAAAGCAGGGATAGGAATGGCCAACAGCACATAAAAAGATGCTCAACATCATTAGCCATTAGGGGAATACAAATTAAAACCACCATAAGGACCTCCCTGGTGGCACACTGGTTAAGAATCCGCCTGCAAGTGCAGGGGACATGGGTTCGAGCCCTGGTCCGGGAAGATCCCACATGCTGTGGAGCAACTAAGCCTGTGTGCCACAACTGCTGAAGCCTGCATGCCTAGAGCCCGTGCTCCACAACAAGAGAAGCCACCGCAATGAAAAATGAGAAGCCCATGCATCGCAACAAAGAGTAGCCCCACGCGCCACAACTAGAAAAAGCCCGCACAAAGCAATGAAGACCCAACACAGCCCTAAATAAATAAATAAATAAATATTTTAAAAAATCACCATGAGATACCACTACATAAGCACTAAAATGGGTATAACAAAAAAACCAGGGGACTTCCCTGGTGGCACAGTGGTTAAGAATCCTCCTGCTAGTGCAGGGGACATGGGTTCGATCCCTGGTTCAGGAAGATCCCACATGCCATGGAGCAACTAAGCCCGTGCGCACAACTACTGAGCCTGCACTCTGGAGCCTGCGAGCCACAACTACTGAAGCCCGTGTGCCTAGAGCCCGTGCTCTGCAACAAGAGAAGCCTGCACACCACAACAAAGAGTAGCCCCCGCTCGTCTCAACCAGAGAAAGCCCGCGCACAGTAACGAAGACCCAACGCAGCCAAAAATAAATAAATAAATGTATTTAAGAAAAACAAATAAAAACCTGACAATTACGAGTGTTAGCAAGGATAAGGAGAAATTGGAACCCTCATACATTGCAGGTGGGAACGTTAAATGGTGCAGCCACTTTGGAAAACAGTTTGGCAGTTTCTTGAAAATGTTAAATGTAGATTTACTGTATGACCCAGCCATTCTCTTCCTAAGTATTTACCCAAGAGAAATGAATACATACATCCACATAAACACTCATTTTTTTTGGAATTTTTGAATTTTATTTTATTTATTTTTTATACAGCAGGTTGTTATTTAGTTATCTATTTTATCATATTAGTGTATACATGTCAATCCCTATCTCCCAATTCATCACACCACCACCGCCGCCACCACTTCCCCCCTTGGTGTCCATACGTTTGTTCTCTACATCTGTGTCTCTATTTCTGCCCTGCAAACTGGTTCATCTGCACCATTTTTCTAGGTTCTACATTTATGCGTTAATATACGATATTTGTTTTTCTCTTTCTGATTTACCTCGCTCTGTATGACAGTCTCTAGATCCATCCAGGTCTCTACAAATGACCCAATTTTGTTCCTTTTTATGGCTGAGTAATATTCCATTGTATATGTGTACCACATCTTTATCCATTCGTCTGTCAGTGGGCATTTAGGTTGCTTCCATGACCTGGCTATTGTAAATAGTGCTGCAATGAACATTGGGGTGCATGTGTCTTTTTTTTTTTAATTTTATTTATTTGTTTATTTATTTATTTATGGCTGCGTTGGGTCTTCGTTGCTGCACGTGGGCTTTCTCTAGTTGTGGTGAACGAGGGCTACTCTTCATTGTGGTGCGTGGCCTTCTCATTGCGGTGGCTTCTCTTGTTGTGGAGCACAGGCTCTAGGCACGTGGGCTTCAGTAGTTGTGGCACACAGGCTCAGTAGTTGTGGCTCTCGGGCTCTAGAGTGCAGGCTCAGTAGTTGTGGCACACGGGCTTAGTTGCTCCACGGCATGTGGGATCTTCCCAGACCAGGGCTCGACCCCATGTCCCCTCCATTGGCAGGCAGATTCTTAACCACTGCACCACCAGGGAAGTCCCTACGTGTGTCTTTTTGAATTATGGTTTTCTCTGGGTATATGCCCAGTAGTGTGATTGCTGGGTCATATGGTAATTCTATTTTTAGTCTTTTAAGGAACCTCCATACTGTTCTCCATAGTGGCTGTATCAATTTACATTTCCACCAACAGTGCAAGAGGGTTCCCTTTTCTCCACACCCTCTCCAGCATTTGTTGTTTGTAGATTTTCTGATGATGCCCATTCTAACTGGTGTGAGGTGATACCTCATTGTAGTTTTGATTTGCATTTCTCTAATAATTAGTGATGTTGAGCAGCTTTTCATGTGCTTCTTGGCCATCTGTATGTCTTCTTTGGAGAAATGTCTATTTAGGTCTTCTGCCCATTTTTGGATTGGGTTGTTTTTTTTTTTTAATATTGAGCCGCATAAGCTGTTTATATATTTTGGAGATTAATCCTTTGTACATTGATTCGTTTGCAATATTTTCTCCCATTCTGAGGGTTGTCTTTTCATCTTGTTTGTGGTTTCCTTTGCTGTGCAAAAGCTTTTAAGTTTCATTAGGTCCCATTTGTTTATTTTTGTTTTTATTTCCATTACTCTAGGACATGGATCAAAAAAAATCTTGCTGTGATTTATGTTGAAGAGTGTTCTTCCTATGTTTTCCTCTAAGAGTTTTATAGTGTCTGGTCTTACATTCAGGTCTCTAATCCATTTTGAATTTGTTATGGTGTTAGGAAGTGTTCTAATTTCATTCTTTTACATGTAGCTGTCCAGTTTTCCCAGCACCACTTATTGAAGAGGCTGTTTTTTTCTCCATTGTATATCCTTGCCTCCTTTGTCATAGATTAGTTGACCATAGGTGCCTGGGTTTATCTCTGGGCTTTCTATCCTGTTCCATTGATCTATATTTCTGTTTTTGTGTCAGTACCATATTGTCTTGATTACTGTAGCTTTGTAGTATAGTGTGAAGTCAGGGAGTCTGATTCCTCCAGCTCCGTTTTTTTCCCTCAAAATTGCTTTGGCTATTTGGGGTCTTTTGTGTCTCCATACAAATTTTAAGATTTTTGTTCTAGTTCTGTAAAAAAATGCCACTGGTAATTTGATAGGGATTGCATTGAATCTGCAGATTGCTCTGAGTAGCATAGTCATTTTCACAATATTGATTCTTCCAATCCAAGAACATGGTATATCTCTCCATCACTTTGCATCATCTTTGATTTCTTTTATCAGTGTCTTATAGTTTTCTGAGTACAGGTCTTTTACCTCCTTAGGTAGGTTTATTCCTAAGTATTGTATTCTTTTTGTGCAATGGTGAATAGGATTGTTTCCTTAATTTCTCTTTCGGATCTTTTGTTGTTAGTGTATAGGAACTCAAGAGACTTCTGTGCATTTATTTTATATCCTGCAACTTTACCAAATTCATTGATTAGCTCTAGTAGTTTTCTGGTGATATCTTTAGGATTCTCTATGTACAGTATGTCATCTGCAAACAGTGATAGTTTTACTTCTTCTTTTCAAATTTGTATTCCTTTTATTTCTTTTTCTTCTCTGATTGCTGTGGCTAGGACTTCCAAAACTATGTTGAATAATAGTGGCGAGAGTGACATCCTTGTCTTGTTCCTGATCTTAGAGGAAATGCTTTCAGTTTTTCACCATTGAGAATGATGTTTGCTGTGGGTTTGTCGTCTATGGCCTTTATTATGTTGAAGTAGGTTTCCTCTATGCCCATTTTCTGGAGAGTGTTTATCATAAATGGGTGTTGAATTTTGTCAAAAGCTTTCTCTGCATCTATTGAGATGATCATATGGTTTTTATTCTTCAATTTGTTAATATGGTGTATCACATTGATTTGCGAATATTGAAGAATCCTTGCATCCCTGGGATAAATCCCACTTGATCATGGTGTGTGATCCTTTTAATGTGTTGTTGGATTCTGTTTGCTAGTATTTTGTTCAGGATTTTTGCATCTATATTCATGAGTGATATTAGTCTGTAATTTTCTTTTTTTTGTAGTATCTTTGTCTGGTCTTGGTATCAGGGTGATGGTGGCCTCATAGAATGAGTTTGTGAGTTTTCCTTCCTCTGAAATTTTTTGGAAGAGTTTGAGAAGGATGGGTGTTAGCTCTTCTCTAAATGTTTGATAGAATTCACCTGTGAAGCCATCTGGTCCTGGACTTTTGTTTGTTGTAAGATTTTTAATCACAGTTTCAATTTCATTACTTGTGATTGTTCTGTTCATATTTTCTATTTCTTCCTGGTTCAGTCTTGGAAGGTTATGCCTTTCTAAGAATTTGTCCATTTCTTCTAGGTTGTCCATTTTATTGGCATAAAGTTGCTTGTAGTAGTCTCTTAGGATGCTTTGTATTTCTGCGGTGTCCGTTGTAACTTCTCCTTTGTCATTTCTAATTTTACTGATTTGAGTCCTCTCTTTTTCTTGATGAGTCTGGTTAAAGGTTTATCAATTTTGTTTATCCTCTCAAACAACCAGCTTTTAGTTTTATTGATCTTTGCTATTGTTGTCTTTGTTTCTATTTCATTTATTTCTGCTCTGATCTTTATGATTTCTTTCCTTCTGCTAACTTTGGGTTTTGTTTGTTCTTCTTTCTCTAATTCCTTTAGGTGTAAGGTTAGATTGTTTATTTGAGATGTTTCTTGTTTCTTGAGGTAGGCTTATATTGCTATAAACTTCCTCTTAGAACTGCTTTTGCTGCATCCCATAAGTTTTGGATCATCGTGTTTTCATTGTCATTTGTCTGTAGGTATTTTTTGATTTCCTCTTTGATTTCTTCAGTGATCTCTTGGTTATTTAGTAACGTATTGTTTAGTCTCCATGTGTTTGTGCTTTTTACATTTTTTTCCCTGTAATTGATTTCTCATCTCATAGTGTTGTGGTGGAAAAGATGCTTGATATGATTTCAATTTTCTTAAATTTGCTGAGGCTTGATATGCGACCCAAGATGTGATCTATCCTGGAGAATGTTCCGTGTGCACTTGAGAAGAAAGTGTAATCTGTTGCTTTTGGATGGACTGTCCTATGAATATCAATTAAATCTATCTGGTCTATTGTGTCATTTAAAGCTTGTGTTTCCTTATTAATTTTCTGTCTGGATGGTCTGTCCACTGGTGTAAGTGAGGTGTTAAAAGTCCCCCACTATTATTGTGTTACTGTTGATTTCCTCTTTTATAGCTGTTAGCAGTTGCCTTATGTATTGAGGTGCTCCTATGTTGGGTGCATATATATTTATAATTGTTATATCTTCTTCTTGGATTGATCCCTAGATCATTATGTAGTGTCCTTTCTTGTCTCTTGCAACATTCTTTATTTGAAAGTCTATTTTATCTGATATGAGTATTGCCACTCCAGCTTTCTTTTGATTTCCATTTGCATGGAATATCTTTTTCCATCCCCTCACTTTTAGTCTGTGTCTGTCCCTAGGTCTGAAGTGGGTCTCTTGTAGACCGCATATATATGGGTGTTGTTTTTGTATCCATTCAGCGAGCCTGTGTCTTTTGGTTGGAGCATTTAATCAATTCACGTTTAAGGTAATTATTTATATGTATGTTCCTATTACCATTTTCTTAATTGTTATGGGTTTGTTTTTGTAGGTCCTTTTCTTCTCTTTTGTTTCCCACTTAGAGAAGTTCCTTTAGCATTTGTTGTAGAGCTGGTTTGGTGGTGCTGAATTCTCTTAGCTTTTGCTTCTCTGTAAAGCTTTTGATTTCTCCATCAAATCTGAATGAGATCCTTGCCGGGTAGAGTAATCTTGGTTGTAGGTTCTTCCCTTTCATCACTTTGAATATATGGTGCCACTCCCTTCTGGCTTGTAGAGTTTCTGCTGAGAAATCAGCTGTTAACCTTATGGGAGTTCCCTTGTATGTTATTTGTCATATTTCCCTTGTTGCTTTCAACAATTTTTCTTTGTCTTTAATTTTTGTCAGTTTGATTACTATGTGTCTTGGCATGTTTCTCCTTTGGTTTATCCTGCCTGGGACTCTCTGTGCTTCCTGGACTTGGGTGCCTATTTCTTTTCCCATGTTAGGGAAGTTTTCAACTGTAATCTCTTCAAATATTTTCTCAGGCCCTTTCTCTCTTCTCCTTCTGGGACCCTTATAATGCGAATGTTGTTGCATTTAATGTTGTCCCAGAGGTCTCTTAGGCTGTCTTCATTTCTCTTCATTCTTTTTTCTTTATTCTGTTCCACAGCAGTGAATTCCACCATTCTGTCTTCCAGGTCACTTATCCGTTCTTCTGCCTCAGTTATTCTGCTATTGATTCCTTCTAGGTATTTTTTATTTTAGTTATTGTATTGTTCATCTCTGTTTGTTTGGTCTTTAATTCTTCTAGGTGTTTGTTCTTTAATTCTTCTAGGTCTTTGTTAAACATTTCTTGCATCTTCTCGATCTTTGCCTCCATTCTTTTTCCGAGGTCCTGGATCATCTTCACTATCATTATTCTGAATTCTTTTTCTGAAAGGTTGCCTATCTCCACTTCATTTAGTTGTGTTTCTGGGGTTTTATCTTGTTCCTTCATCTGGTACAAAGTCCTCTGCCTTTTCATTTTGTCTATCTTTCTGTGAATGTGGTTTTCCTTCCACAGGCTGCAGAATTGTAGTTCTTCTTGCTTCAGCTGTCTGCCCTCTGGTGGATGAGGCTATCTTAAACACTCATGTTGATGTCCATAGCAGTATTATTCATAATTGCCAAAAAGTGGAAACAACCCACCAATCATCTAATGAATGGATAAACAAAATGTGATATATCCATACAATGAAATGCTATTTGGCATAATTAGAAGTGAAGTTCTGATACATGCCATAACATGGGTGAACCTCAAAAACTCTATGCCAGACACAAAGATTATGTATTGCACAATTCTGTGGGACTGGGGGTGAGAAAGGGAAACAATCCACTAGGTTTCTTTTGGGGATGATGAAAATGTTCTAAAGTTAGATTATGGTGATAGTTGCACTTTGCTATACTAAAAATCATTGTACAGTTAAAAGAGGTAAATTTTATGGCATTTAAATTATAGCTACTGAGGTTAGGATCCTGACTCCCTCACTTAGAGCTCTGCTTTAGTAACAAACAGTCCCCAAATCCTAGTGACTTACATTGACAAACATATTCTTCACTCACATTACATGTCCAGGGGCTGTGGGTCATTGCTACAGTTCTGCTCCATGGCCTCTTGGTCTGGGACCCAGGTGGAAGGAGCAGTCCCAATTTGGGGCTGCTGTTTTCTTGGCCAAGGGAAAGAACAGGAGGCTCATCCACACAAGCAATGGCTCTTAAAGCTTCTTCCAGACCTGTGTAGATCACGTTCATTCAGACTCCACTGATCAAAGCAAGACACATGGCCAAGGCTGACAATGAAGTCACTCACCCTGCAGGGAGGCACCACAGTCACGTGGCAATGGGCTGGACTGTGTGTATGATCTGCTTACAGAGAAGGGAACAATGAAGTAATCGACTATAATCACCTTGCTCAAGTGACTTAACCTCTCCAGGCCTCAGCTTCATCATCTACAAAATGGGGAGATAGTAAGCCTGTTTCATGGGTTTAAAGGGTTGTCAGGGTAAAATAAGTGATGACGTTTAAGGTAGCCCTGGCATGTAGTTTAAGCATTAGCTATTGCTGCAAAGCCTTACCTTACAAGGCCCTGCTCATAGAGCATCCCCTTGGTGATCCCTGCTCTTTGGTTTCCTGCCAACCAACTCCCTTCCATCCATAGCACTTGGAAATTCAGTGACAGAATTTCAGGGGCTTTGGGGTTGTGCAGATTGACATTTGATGCTGCCTCTCCGTGACCTCCAACAAGTTGTTAAAGCTCTAGGCGCTTTACTTTTTGCATCCTTAAAATGAGGTGTATCTTACCTGCCTCTAAAGGCCATCATGAGGATTTTACGAGGTAATATATTGTAAAGCCCATCTCTGGCAAGGAGCCAACAATCAATAGTTTGTCATTATTATTGGCAGCTATTATGACCTTAGTAATATTCTTTATCATATTGCCTGTAAGGTTTTGTTTAAAGGTATGCACTAAGACAACTTCTGTAGTGCAGAGAACTTATATCCCTGGCCTCTGACACATAGTAGGAACTTGACAGGTAATAAAGGCATTGAATGACTACTAATACAACTTGGAGATTTTGAATATTTTTAATGACTGTATCATGGTTATTAAAATGGCTACTGGTTATCAGAATCTCAGTATTTTACATGTGTTCATAGCGATGTAATTTTTTTGAAAACCACAGAGGTCAGTTTTCTTGGTTGCATCTTGGAACCTGACTCCTAAGTCCAGGTTCCCTGAGGTTGAGTTAATTTTCCTGGCTGCAGAGCAGCTGCTGCTGCGTGTCAGAACCTTAATTCAAACCCAAGGAATCCAGTCCTGAAGCACCCTTTCCACTTTATCACATTGCCAGCTGCTATCACTAATGCTTAATTCAGGGTGAGCATGAGTGTTAGTGCAAGTGATTGCAAGGACAGAGCCCTATCATTGTGAAACACCCTTCTCTGTGTCCCTGACAGGCTGAGGTGGCTGGGCAGTGGGCTGGAACCCAGAGTCCTGTGGTGGCCTGCTTGGTCAGTTATCAGAGTGACCTTGGGCAAATCTCTTCACCTCTCAAGGAAGTTTTCTGCATCTGTGAAATAGACCCAGCCCCTATTTTTCAAGACTGTCCTGAGGTTTGGCCCAGCATGGAATACCAAGAACTGGGAATTGTTATCACTTCTGGATGATCTCTAAGCTCCATTTAGTTTTTTTTTAATTTTGAATTTACCTTGGGGAGCAATCCGAAGTAAGGTTGAGCTTTGGCTAGTTAGGGCAAAATGGAGCTTGTAGACAAAAAAATATTGCCGACCTCTTCAGTAAACAACACATGTTGCCCACCATCAAGGCATCAGCCACTGCAGCCGCCTGCCTCCCAACAACCGTGCACCCCGAGGGGCATTCAGGATGGATGCCGCTCATAGTTAAGATGCGTATCAAAGGAATGATTTCAATGAGCCCAGACTCTTGCGTCTTCCCATACTTGAGATATCTGTTTTTGTGATTAGCAGTAGTTTTTTGGATATTTGACTACTTTTTTCCCCCCCAGCAAAAACTGCTATATATCCTGGCTCCTCCCTTACCTCTTTGAAACAGTTCCTCAGAGCTATCTGAGAGGCTGTTTCCAGGCTATAGTCCTCAATAATGTCCCCAAGTAATAACACCATTTTCAACTTTTAGGTTTTGTGTTGTTTTTCAGTCAACTTGTAGGTTATGTGTTGTTATAGTTAAAAACTAAAATCAGGTATCTGCAACTTACCTGGATATGCGTAACAAATAAGATGGATTGATAGGTGGATAAAGGTTTTTTGTTTTTTTGTTTTTTTAAAGAAAAACGTGATACTAAGCAAAACATTAATAGTTGTAGAATCTAGAATATATAGTTGTTAACTGTATGGTTCTTTCAGCTTTTCCCTATGTTTTCATAATAAATTGTTGGAAAAGCCCTAAAATCATGGCCACTTCATTCAGCTCACGGGGGACATTCAGTAGTGGATTCACCTCGGGCCCATGAGCCTTAGGTTCCTCAGCGGGTCCCCCGTGGTTCTTGTGCAGCGGGGGGCTCTTGACAGTGCTGCAAGGCACAGAGGCACTTAATTAAGTGCTTGTCAGTTTTGGAGGCTCTTGTTCTTGGGGGAAGGTATCCAGAGCTTGTTGAGCGTCATTCCCCCGTAAACACAGGTTGGGTGAAACGGTTGGGTGGGGGGAGGACGGGGAGTAGGGAGGGTGACAGGAGTGCCCAAAAGACAGTCTAGCTAAGTCCCTGTGGTAGGGGTTGTGAAAAGACAGGTCTCCAGCAATCTCTGGAGAGAAGACTTTGGTCCAGTGGGCCTGGGGTGGTGCTCAGGGAGACTCCAACTTCACTTTAAACATTCCCCCAAGTGACTCTGCTGTGAGGCAAGCTTGGAACTGCATTCTTTGTAGGAACTTGACAGTAAAGGGAAGAAACTGGGACTTGGTCTGCACGGTGACATTCACTCAGAAAACTAAAAAAATTGGGTAGACTTTATATTTGCCAAAAGGAACGAGGCAGTGGAGAGAGAAGGAAAAACTGGTGACAGAGATCTGAGGTCCTTTTTGCCCAAGTTTTCTGAGGGGCCAGATGATGGCACTGCAAGGGATCAGACGTGGAGTGATGTGAGATAACGGGTGTAGGTAAGGCTCCCCACACTGCTCTCTGTTGTTGCCTAATTTAAAAATAACAAAAAAGAGTTCTTCCTTTATAAACATTCTCATCTAAAGCCAAAAGCCAACTCTGAATACAGGGCAAAATCTTAAAGGTCACTCTGGGCCAAGGTCAATTGTCCCCACTTGTATGGTCAGGCTACTCAAGATGGCTGCTCTCTTGCTCTCTGTACAGTCCCCTGCCCAACCAGTGCCTGCTTCACCTATATCTTATGCACCTGACTGACCTTCCTACGCTCCTGCCCCGACCCCAGCTGGTGATTATTCTTATCAAAGGGGCGGTGAGGGGCGTGCCCCTCTGCTGGTTTCCCTGGTACCTAATGAGCCCACCTGACATCAATTCCCCTATAACTGGTAACCTCTTCTTCCACTTGGGAGTGAAGACTGCCGCCATGTCCTGTCCATCGTCCACCGCACACGGTGGGGTGTCGCTCCAGGACCTTGCTTCAGACGTGTAAGCTCCCCCATCCATTACACCACTGACGTCTCTGTTGCTGAATCTGGGCTCTTTCTTCGGTCTTGAAGCTGGGCAAGCACAGGGCTTGTAGGCCTGCGGGATACAGCCCAACACCATTATTGTTTAATTTTACCATGATAATACTGTGGTGGGCAAGGAGGAAGGCAAGACTATGGAGAATTTGGAACAGGGTTGATGGGAAGGGGCATGACTGTGAAGAAGGCCTGTGAGGGGTGAGGTGGCTGGAGCCGCCTGAAGGGCCACGTCTGATTTTAGCCTTGCATTGTGGTTATATCTGTCCTTTATGCAACCCCAGTGCTGCCACCCTCAAGGGCAGGAACAGGATCTATCTGCCATATCCAGATAGCACCAGGGTGGGTGCGGGTAAGCTGAAGGGAGCATGCCCAGGGCAGCAGGGTGGGGTGAGGCTGCCCCCTGACACTTGAGACCTGTGTTCACGAGTACGTGGGGTGGTGTGATCAAGGTCCCCATGGGCTGGCCCGCAGGCAATCACCACGGGCAGCATCCCAGGATGGGCCAGCGCTGGGCCCGCTGGGACCTGCACCCTCATCTTGGGCAAAGCCTCCCCTTCTCTTGTGAGACCAGGTAACGAGACCTACCTTGGGGTTTTCAGGAAGGTCAGATGAGAGGACATGTGCAAAGTGCTCAGCTCAGCATGTTGTCCAACCCAAGTTCGTGTGCTGGGCGCACAGTGAGGCCAAACAAATGGAAACGTAGGCGTTTGGAGCAGAGAAAGGTTTATTCCAAGGGCCACGCGAGAATGGGCAGCTTGTGCTCGAAAGACCTGAACTCCCTGATGGTTTTCAGGGAAGAGTTTGTATAGGCAAAATTTGGGGTGAGGGCTGAAGGGAGGTGTTCCAGGAATCTTGTGCTCAACCTGAAGTTATTATCCTCCACCTGGGTGGGGACCTTAGTTCGAGTAGAAGAACTCAAAGTGATATATTGTTACGTAAATTGCTGGAGGAGGAACTAGGATTGTTTTCACTTGTTTCTGCATTCCCTCACTTCCATGATTAGTAACTGTTTGAATCTGCCCTTTGGAACTCAGGGAAGGTCAAGGAAGCTGAAGCCTTTTTCCTACAAACAAGAAACGGGGACACGGAAAGGCTTTGCTACCTGGGAGTGTTACCTGAAAACTGGGCTCGCCTCTTGGTGGGTATCAAGTCAATAGACACAACCAAGCCAAAGATTGGGAGAAGGAATGATTATTACTCGCAGCAAGTAAGGAGAACACTAGGGATCTTTCCCAAAGCAGCGTTTCCCTGAACAGCAAAATTGGGGAAGTTTTAAGCTAAGGGTACATGCATATTCATGAAGGGGCTTTAAACAGAAGAGAATTCAACATAGAATTGGGGCAAAGGTCGACAGAGTCCAAGCTTTAGTTGATTGAAGTCAGGAGGGTCAACATCATCATTCTGTCCTCCACCTGGATGGGGGCCTTGGTTCTTGCAGAACTCAAAGATACACGTTGTGTGTATCCCTTGAGGAGGAACTAGAACTCTGCTGTATCACTGCACTATTGTCTGACTGCCTTTCCTCTGTTCCTGCATCCCTTTCATCCCTTAGATCATTAATTACTGAGACCTGTTCAAGGGCAAGCATTGTGGCCAGGCTTAGATCACAAAATATCATGAAAGCCATTCCTGGTTCTCTTTCTCCGGGGACCCCCTAACTTATCTGCTTATAGGAGGGCCCCACAGGGTCCTGCTCGATTTCAATGCCCCCTTTTCTCTGCTACTCCTCAGTCTTGAGGGAAACATGTATTGGACAAGAAAGGGAGTAACATTTTGGGTAGAGAGGATAATCATAAACTCGGCAGAGGAACTCGGTTTTAGGGGGACTTGGTTTCAAGCACCTGGTGAAGAGTAAACACTCGATGGACATAGCTATTGCTATTACAACAAATATGTGTTCCATGTAGAAGATGGTTACATGCCCGTGAGCAAATGGAAAAATCCTAACACCCTAATCCTCCACCCAGAGATATCCACCGACCATACATCAGCATCGCCCCAGACCCTTCTTGGATTGTTTTCAACAGAAAAGCTTATACCCTACAGCTCATTTTGAACCTTCTTTCAAGAACATCTTTCCACATTAGTTAAGTATTCATAAATCTTACCCTTTTAAAAGACTTTAAGGAAATCCATTTTATGGACATAATTTATTCGACCCATTTATTGTATATCTCGGCTGCTTTTAATTTTTCGCTGTTATGAAACAGGGAACATGGGCAGCCTGTGCGTGTTCTTGCTAATTCCGCGGAACGTGTTCTTAAAAGCTCTGGTGTTCTACTCAAGGCTCTGTCCCAGCTTTGCGGTCCGCCTCGCCCGGCCCCGCCCCGCCCCGCCCCGCCCCGCCCCAGACCTCTCCCCAGGGGTCGTGTGACCGGTGTCCACCAGGGGGCGAGCGGGAGCCGCAGTTGGGGGCTCGATCACGCATGCGCGCGCCACTGGGAGCACATGCGAAGGACGGTGGGGGCGGGAGCGGGAGGGGAAAGGTAGGAGGTGAGAGGTGAAGGGGCGGAGAGCTGCGCGGGCGCCTGGCGGCCGGGAGAGAGAGGGCGGGCGCCACGCCCGGACCGCGCGGGCCGGGAGCGCGCACGCCGCGCCCCGCCCCCGTCCCCGTCCCCGCCGCCGTCCCCGCCGCCGCTGCCGCCGTCGCCGCCCGAGAGCTGTTGCCGCCACAGGTACCGCTGAGCGCGTCCCCACAGCGTCCGCTCCCGGGCCCGGCTCGGGCCTCCCGCTGCGCGGCCCGGGGAGTTCCGGGATGGGGGCCGCCGGGGGCACTGGCGCGCCGGCGTGGGCGCTGTCCAGCAGCCGTGCGGGCCGGGCTGAGAGACTGCAGCCAGAGAGGGGGCCGGGTTGCCGCGTTCCCAATCCCACCCTGGCCGCGCCCCCGTCCGGGCCAACCGCGCGCCCTCAGCCCTCCCCCTGGCCCCGGGGACCACTGGCCTGAGAGGGGGTCGCGCTGTTGCGCCCCCTGGCCCCGCCGTCCCCTGGGAAGCTGCCGGTTCTAGAACCTGCTTTTGGGCTGTCTGGGTTTTCCGGAGTGCGGAGGAGAGCACGCTGCCCGCACCTGCCTCTTTTGCAAGATCTGATTGAGAGGCAACACGTAGCTTCTTTGCTGGGTTTTGCTTGGTTTTTAGTTTTCTGTTTCGCTCAGACCTAAACATTGTTCACTGATGTTGCCTCTTACTCTAGGTGGTTTATTACCTCCGTTCATCATGCAGGATCCTAACGTCAGAATAGCATTAGCTGCAGGGAGCCAGGGATCCAGACTGTTTGAGCCGTAGGTAGTTGTACAGGTGGAAATGCTCGTGGCCTAGGGGAGCAGTGAGTCCCCTCCTGGCATTAGTTTGCCCTGTTTCGTGTCACTCACTGCCCCACCTTCTGTGGTGACAGAGCTGGGTGACTAAACTCCTTCTGGGGATTTTGTAATAATTTTTGTGAGGACGACATAGTAAAGGTTTCTTTAATGATACTAGCTTTGAGTGTGTTTCTGACCAAACGTTTGTGAAGTTTGGTTATGCAGTGTCCTTATTGCTGTGCTGCCATCTCAGGGTATTGTGCTGAAGACTGAAGCTTTTATAAGGGAGTCAGGGTCAAGGGTGTCTGAGAGTATTTTAGGTGTTCCTCTAATTGACGACCTATATCTTTTTAATGTACGTTGATAGAATTTAGGTTTTAGGTGTTTTACACATTTGCAGCATTCCCCCGGGGCACACGATGTAAAAACCACAAAATATGTATAAATATTATCTCCACACTCATTCTTTTGGTGATTTATTGAAATTGAAAGAATTATTTCTCATTTATTATGAACGCGTCTGGTGTTTGAGAGCTCTCTTTTCTTTTGCTGTTGTGGTAAAAACAGCACCTCTCCAGAGGTCTCCATGTGCTTTATAATCACTGGTTTAGGTCCCCCTCCCCCATCATCTAGATTAGTT
The DNA here is from genome assembly GCF_949987535.1 of Balaenoptera acutorostrata. Lineage (NCBI taxonomy): Eukaryota > Metazoa > Chordata > Mammalia > Artiodactyla > Balaenopteridae > Balaenoptera > Balaenoptera acutorostrata. The sequence continues at coordinate 40,904,512 of NC_080073.1, forward strand.
TACTGTCGGGAGGTGGGTATAAAAAGTCTACTACTCCTAGTTTATGCATAGAAAATGGAGGCATAAAGATTGTGAATTGCTTGAGGTCATATATGAACAAGTAAACTGTCCAGTTGGGAAATGAACCATACCTGTGGGGTTCAGTACACATGCATTTATTAACATTTGGTGGTAGACTTTAGGGGATGCTTACTGTCTTAGTGTATACATGAATGTGTCCCAAGGACCCTGAAATGACACTTAGGTTTATGTGTTATTTGCTTACCCTCACCATCGGTGGCCATTTGGTGGCCACCAGTGTTAGTTTTACCGGCTCCGATAGGTACTTCATGTATAGTTTGTGTCATCGCTCCCATTAAACAGATAAGACTGCCCCTCATAGAGAAGCTGGGTTGCCAGTGTCACCCAGCTTGGCATTGGGGATCAGGCCTTCTAACCAGGTCTGCCGAACTGCACCACCTAGCTACTTCCACTGTAACTTGCTCCCTTCCTGAGTCGGCCACTGAAGCAAAGTCCAGGTGACTTCTTTTGCTGCCTGAAGTAATAATTCTGGGTAAAATATTTATCCAGCACTTGGGCTGTCTAGATTCTGTGCTAGGTGCTCTCATAACAGATTATCTCACTTAATCCTCATAGTAACCAGGGACGATGACACTGTTATCACCTCCTTAACTGATTAGTTTTAGAGATGTTATCTGACTGGCCCTGGGTCACCTAGTGAGTTAGAAGCTGAGGCCAGGTGGAAACCCAGGTTTGTCTGAAAACAGAGTCCATGCTTTTATGCTGTTCTTGGACCTGCTGGCTTCACAGTCTTCTCCACTGCCTACCAAGTGAAAGGTAGCAGAGGAGGGTGTTAGGGGTGAAGGAAGGAACCCAGTGTCACAGACTTGAGTCAGAGATGGTGGAACTCCGCAGGAAGGAGACATTCATTTGGTCACTGTGTTTGACAGCTTCCCCTTGAGTGGTCAGGGGCACTGCCTGAGAATGTTTGCAGGGTTGCTGGGCCATGCAGCTTTGAAGTAGAGTCCAAAGAGGGGTGTGGGTGTGTAAGCATCAAGGGTGCACGTGGGTCTCAGGAAAAAAAATTAAAACGAATCTTTGTGTTTATTTCAGCCTTATTTAATTTTTATTTTGTATTTTATAATGTACACTCCGTATTATCACAGTAGCACATATATATAATTTATGTATAAGTATACGTATATTGGGGATATGTACTTGAATTTTTGTTGTTGGGGATTCATAATCAAAAATATTAAGAAACCACTGGTTTATTTGATATTTAGCATTTTCTGAATTCATAAAATATGTGAAGTGTTATTTGTCCCATTTGTTCCTAAGTTGGAAGTCTAGTGAAGTTCAATGTAATTCCACATAATCAGAGAAAGGGTATTTCATATTAATAACCAATTATAAATTACTTTAGAAATTGCAGTCCGAGTATGAAAGAGGATCTGGTATTTCAATAGTCTTTATGTCTCAAATATAGTACCGCTCTTAAGTTTGACACTATAGTGACTGATAAAGCCCTTCAGAGTTAAAATTTGGGGGAATTCCCTGGCGTTCCAGTGGTTAGGACTCTGCACTTTCACTGCTGAGGACCTGGGTTCAATCCCTGGTCAGGAAACTAAGGTCCCACAAGCCACGCAGTGCGTCCAAAAAATAAATAAAGAAAGAAGAAGAAGTTGTTAAAATTTTGTTGTTGAAACTTTTCTATTTTAAACATGTTAATTCAGTCTGAAGCCAGAGAGACTAAACTATTCAGTTTATGCAAATATGGCAGTTGTAATAGTCGTATTTGCACTATTTCCCAACCTTAGAGTATTTTCAAATCATCTAAATATTGAAATTCCAAATACGTTGATTCCTTATCACTTTTTACAAACTAGATTCTTCAGTTCATTCCACTGCAGTGGTTAGTACATTATTTCAAAATGAGTGGTTCCAGAATTATACCTAACTAAAAAATATCTTTGTCATCTTCCAGCTTATCATTTCACAATTGAATAGATTAGTGTTTGTTCAGGAGTTTAGGTTAATATAACAGAATGGGTTTTGAGCAAGAAATATATTTTCCTAATTACATAAGCTGTTTTTATCCAGATGAGTTATCATTACTTCGTAATTAGGTTCTCAAACATTAGTGTGAATTAAAATTACCTGGAGGGATTGTTTTAACCCCACCTCCAGAATCCGTAGGTGAGAGGTAGGCCCTGGAATTTTAATTTCAAACAAGTTACCAGGTGCTGCTACTGTTGGCCTAGGGAACCACACTTTGAGAGCCATGGCTCTAAAACCAGAGCACGATGTCAGTGCTTTCATGTTTCACTCTGAATCTCATCAGCATCAGTCTTTTTTAAAAAAAAATATTTATTTATTTATTTGGCTGCTTCGGGTCTTAGTTGCAGCACGCGGGATCTTCATTGTGGCATACGGGATCTTTTTAGTTGCGGCATGTGGAATCTTTTTTTTTTTTTAGTTGTGGCATGCGGGATCTTTAGTTGCAGCATGTAAGATCTAGTTCCCTGACCAGGGATCGAACTCGGGCCCCCGGCATTGGGAGTGCGGAATCTTAGCCACTGGAGCACCACGGAAGTCCCCAGCATCAGTTAGTCTTATAGTATAGTTTTGCCAAGTACGGTTGGTCCCCGAATTAATGATGATTCAACTTACAGTTTTTCCACGATATGACGGTGCCAAAGCAATCATGCATTCAGTAGAAACCATACATCAAATTTTGAATTTTGATCTTTTCTGGGGTAGTGATACGCGGTACATACTCTTTCTCGTGATGCTGGACAGCAGCATCGAGCCGCAGCTCCCAGTCAGACATGCAATCATGAGGGTAAACAACTGATACACTTATAGCCATTCTGTACTCAGACAATCATTTTGTTTTTCATTTTTAGTACGGTATTCAGTTAAGTTACGTGAGATATTCAACACTTTATTATAAAACGGGCTTTGTGTTAGATGCTTTTGCCCAACTGTAGACTAACGTAAGTAATCTGAGCACATCTAAGGTAGGCTAGGCTAAGCTATGATGTTCAGCCGTCTAGGTGTATTAAATACATTTTCGACTTACAATATTTTCAACTTAGGTTGGGTTTATCAGTATGTAACTCCATTGTAAATTGAAGAAGATCTGTACATAACTGGCTCTTGTTTTTAGTCAATTTCCTTTTTATTTTTAGATGATGTCATAATTAAGATTGTATTCTCAGTTATAGTGCTATTTCTGTTTTCCCTGCAGTTTCTAAGGTTCTTGAGGAATTAGAGTTTTTTTTTTTTAATTCGAGTCACCCAGGTTGAATAAAAATTAATAGGTGCACACTCAAGCGCACACATACACACACATGTACATGCACAGATTTCAATTGTCTGTAATCCTAGTGGTAACCACTAGCAGGCTTCTTCTCAGGCTTCTTTCTTGCTCATTCTCTTGTTCTCTTTGTATAATGGGATCATACTGTTTTGTATCCATTTTCTGTTATTGTGTGAACATTTTTTCATGTATAAAACTATTCTAGAACATTTTTGGATTTTTAAAAACATGAGCTCTCATTTATTTATTTATTTTTAAAATATTTAGTTATGTATTTGGCTGCGCCTGGTCTTAGTTGCGGCATGCGGGATCTTTAGTTGCGGTACACAGGATCTAGTTCCCTGACCAAGGATTGAACCTGGGCCCCCTGCATTGGGAGCACAGAGTCTTAACCGCTGGACCACCAGGGAAGTCCTCTCTCATTTATTTTTATGTTTTCCAATGACTTTCTCTTTGAGCAGCCTTGTCCAACCCAGCTTGCTGTGTTTGGCTGTGGGCTTCGTTTGCACCTTTCGGAAGACTGCATTGTCACTCAGGAAGTCTTCAATCATGGTCTCTCTCCTCTTCAACAATGTTCAGTAGCTCCCCACTCTCATGATCTGCCCCAAGCTGGCCTACCCACTCCTTCCCTGTACCAGGCTGTATTTATGCCACCTCATCTCCATGGGGTGATTAGTTACCTTCTTTCAGGTATGAGCCATGGTTTGGTTTGACATTTATTCTTGGTTGTCACCCCAGCAACAGTGACTGTTAGAAACATCAAGCCCTGCCTTCCTTCAGCAGGCAGTAGAGAACATTGCATCTCATATTCTTGTCAGGGAGGATAATCTTGAATTCTTCACCTCCCAAAAGCTATCCTGAGCTCAACTGTGGTAAAGGACATCCATGGGATTGTGCTGGAACATGCTTCAGTGTACCTGTTCTAGCAGTGTTTTGTCTTTGGATGAAACTGGATCATTAGGAAGCAGCATATTTCTGACTTCCTTCCAGTTGTTTTGTTTTTGTTTTTGTTTTAACTAAACTCACTTTGCGTGGCCCCATCAGCTTGCGTTGAGATCTATATTAGAAGTCCCCAAGAAAATCTGGAGGCCAATTAGAAATTTCCTTCAGGTCCAGTGCCTGGAATGGTCGTGCCTCTTCTGAACTATTGGGCCATTGGTTTGATTAAACCATACTGTGAACTGTGTCAGAATGGTTCCCTCTTTGCCTTGGCCCCTAGGGAGCTCAGAGTCTCTTTTATATTCAGAGTCCTCTGGCTTGTGCTTTCTGTATTAACCTTACTTCTGGCTTATAACATTTTTTTTTTTTTTTTACAGCTAGATATTTTGCTCTTTCTCTCAAATTTTCCCATAAAATATATAACACATTTCATCTCTATTCTAAACATTACTGTGATTATATTCTTGTAGCCAAATTTATGTTCTCATCTATTTCCTTTCATTTTTTTTGTACACTTGAATCCCTCTGAGCCCTGCTTTCCCCTGCCCCCTCCTATGTACTAATTCTTTTTTGTTGTTGTTCCATTTTTTTTTTTATTGTGGTAAATACACAACTTAGCATATTAACCATTTTTAAGTGTACAGTTCAGTGGTATTAAGTGCATTCATAATTTTTTTTGCAATATCAACACCATTCTCTCCATATCTCTTTTCATCTTGCAAAACTGAAACTCTGTACCTATTAAACAATAACTCCTCATTTCTCCTCTCCCAAGTCCCTGGCAGTCACCATCCTACTTTCTATGATTTTGACTACTCTAAGTATATCATATAAGTGGACTTATACAGTATTAGTCGTTTTATGGCTGGCTTATTTCATTTAGCATAATATCCTCATGGTTCAAGCATGTCGTAGCATGTATCAGAATTTCTTTCCTTTTTAAGGTTGAATAATATTCCGTGTATATACCACATTTTGTTTATCCATTCATCTGTTGACATTTGAATTGTTTCCACCTTCTGGCTGTTGTGAATGATGCTGCTATAAACATGGGTATACACATATTTGTTCAAGTCCTTGTTTTCAGTTCTCTTGGGCCAGTATGGAAGTGGAATTGCTGGATGGTAATTCTATGATTAATTTTTTAGGAACCACCATACTGTTTTCCACAGAGGCTGTACCATTTTATATTCTTACCAGCAATGTACAAGGGTTCCAGTTTCTCCACATCCTTGCTAACACTTGTTGTTTTCTGTTTTTTTTAAAGCTTTATTATTATTATTATTATTTTTAAAATAATTTTATTTATTTATTTATTTATCTGTGGCTGTGTTGGGTCTTCGTTTTCTATGTGAGGGCTTCCTCTAGTTGTGGCAAGCGGGGGCCACTCTTCATCATGGTGCGCGGGCCTCTCACTGTCGCGGCCTCTCTTGTTGCAGAGCACAAGCTCCAGGCGCGCAGGCTCAGTAGCTGTGGCTCACGGGCCTAGTTGCTCCGCGGCATGTGGGATCTTCCCAGACCAGGGCTCGAACCCGTGTTCCCTGCATTGGCAGGCGGACTCTCAACCACTGCGCCACCAGGGAAGCCCTAAAGCTTTATTATTATTATTTTAAATTTATTTTATTTTATTTTTGGCTCCATTGGGTGTTCATTCCTGTATGTGGGATTTCTCTAGATGTGGTGAGCAGGAGCTATTCTTCATTGCAGTGTGTGTGCTTCTCATTGTGGTGGCTTCTCGTTGCACAGCACGGGCTCTAGGGCACATGGGCTTCAGTAGTTGTGGCATGTGGGCTCAGTAGTTGTGGCTTGCGGGCTCTAGAACACAGGCTCAGTAGATGTGGTGCACGGGCTTAGTTACTCCGTGGCATGTGGGATCTTCCCGGACCAGGGATCGAACCCGTGTCCCCTGCATTGGCAGGCAGATCCTTAACCACTGCGCCACCAGGGAAGTCTCGTTTTCTGGGGTTTTTGATAATAGTCATTGTAATGGGTATGAGGTAGTATCTCTCCTTGTAGTTTTTTGGTTTTTTGCTAAGAAGTTTTTTAAAGATCACTTAAAATCAACACAGAAAGTGGTTACATAGTACAGCTCTCAACTATTTGCTGAGAATAAATTTTAAGAATAACTTTCTTCTTTTTTTTTTATATATAAACATTTTATTTTAATAATACTGTTTATCACTTCAGTTTACATCATTCCATTATGAAAATGTTTAACTGAAGAGAGGATATTTCTTCAAAACTCTAAATAAGCAGAGCTTTATCAGTTAAATTTACAGCAGTACAGCATTTAGAAATATATAATTCTTCATTTTACAATAATACTTCCTCTTTAAAAATTTGTCACAGTTTGTCACAGATTTAAAGTACCAGGCACCTAATGCTATGAAAGGATAATACAGTATATGTAGTGTAAGTGAACCACATCTTTTCTCAAATATAGAGTCTTTCTAAAGTCCTGCCAAATTTGTGTAAACGTATTTGTTGAATAAATTAAGCATTTTTTTGTGTTGTTAATTTTGTAATATTGTACAAAACTCAAAAATAACACCTGTACCTATTATAGGAAGCTTATTTTAGCATTTTACCTGTAAGAAACACTGATCTATATACTTAAAATGATTTCTTGAAAACATTTTCATAATATAGTCCAGCATTTAACAAATCATATGTGAAAATAGTCTCCAGAACATTAAAATTTTATCCCTTGATTAGCATTCAAATTAAGAATAACTTTCTTAATGTTATACAAATGAGTAGTTATGACTTGAGATAAAGTGTCCATTGACAGCATCATACATTGATTCAGAAAGATATCTTCAATAACTAAGGCAGGAGTGAAAGTGTACTCTAGAAAAATAAGAGCCTAGAAAGGAGCAGCATTTCTAAATCTCATTTTACATGTGTATTTTAAAATTTATAGGGACTTCCCTGGTGGTCCAGTGGTTAAGAATCCGCCTTCCAGTGATGTGGGTTCGATCCCTGGTCAGGGAACTAAGATCCCACATGCCACAGGGCAACTAAGACCACACGCTGCAACTAAGATCTGAGGCAGCCCAAAATAAATAAATAAATAAGTATTTTTTAAAAAAATAATAAAATTTATAGCATAAGCAATTTAACAAGTAAATATCATAATTACAGAGTTGACCATTTTATTAATATTCCTGAAGTTCATATACTCAATTTGGCCTTAAAACCTTTTAAAATTCTTTTCGTAATTTAAATGGTAAATACTGCCTTATATTTGTGCTTGTACAGTTTATAAAATGGATGAAAGAAACTACAGAAGAGATTTCTAATAAATTTATTTAAGGTAGCAGCAGTGTGTATTTAAGGATCTGCTTTAATTCACCTAAAGAAAGAAGTTATGAGTTTATATTCTGAACCACACGACCTAGTATTGATTGTACACTGTTTCAAATTACTGGCCCCCTGCTCACTTTAGATTGCTAAATCCTGCCTCCTTGAATGTTTATAAATGAGCAGGAGTCCAGTTAGATATAGTTCAGTGGTTTTTTTATACCAGCAGCTCTAGCACTAGCACTGTCCTGGGTGCAGAGCAAGCTCTACTCTATTAATATTTCTGAGGTATTTTCAGTGGTTGCTACTGAGTCATTGTAATTTCGATTTGCATTTCCCTAGTGATTAGTGATGTTGAGCATCTTTTCATGTCTTTATTAGCCATCTGTATATCTTTGGGGAAATGTCTCTTCAAGTCTTTTGCCCATTTTTTAATCAGATTGTTTTTTTGTTGTTGAGTTTTAGGACTTTTCTGTATATTCTATATATTAATCCCTTATCAGATGTATGATTTGTTAATATTTTCTCCCATTCTGTGGGTTGCTTTTTCACTCTTTTGATAGTTTTTTTTTTTCTTTTGCCATGCTGCATGGCTTGTGGGATCTTAGTTCCCCAACCAGGGATGGAACCCGGGCCCTCGGAACTGAGAGTGCAGAGCCTAACCACTGGACCACCAGGGAATTCCCTGTTGATAGTATATTTTTTTAAAAAAATTTATTTGTGTGCTTACTTTTTAAAAAAATATTTATTTATTTATTTATTTTGGCTGCGCTGGGTCTTAGCTGCAACATGTGGGAAGTTCATTGCCACATGTGGACTTCTTAGTTGCCGCATGCGGACTCCTAGTGGCAGCATGCATTCGGGATCTAGTTCCCCGACCAGGGGTCAAACCTGGGCCCCCTGCATTGGGAGCACAGAGTCTTACCCACTGGACCACCAGGGAAGTATCGATTAGTATCTTTTGATGCACACAGTTTAAAAATTTTATTATTTAAAAATTTTTATGAAGTCCAGTCTGTTTATTTTTTCTTTTGTTGCCATTGCCTTTGGTCGTATACCAAGGAATTGCCAAATCCAGTGTCGTAAAGCTTTTGCCTTATGTTCTCTTCTAAGAGTTTTTATACTTTTAAGTCTTAAGTTTAGGTCTTTGATCCTTGTGTGTTCATTGTTGCTAAATTTTGTAAAGGGATAAATTCTGAAAAGACCTTGCTCCTTACAAAGGACTTCTCTATTAATGTTTATTATCATAAAATTGAAATATACACAGAAGCAGAGAACAGTATTCCATTGTGTATGTATCACTTAGTTATGTCTGTCATTTACTCATTAACTTGAGGGCACTTGTTTCATCTATATCATCCACTCTTCTCATTATTGTATTTTTTAATTATTTGTTGATTTTTTTATTGAGGCAAAATATACATAACATAAAATTTAATGTCTTAACCTGCGCATTGGAAGCGTGGAGTCTTAACCACTGGACTGCCAGGGAATTCTCCATTTTAACCATTTTTAAGTGTAGCATTCAGTGTCATCAAATATAGTCACAGTGTTGTGCAGCCATCACCACTTTCCATTTCCAGAACATTTTCATTATTCCAAACAGAAACTCTGTACCCATTAAACAACTCCCCATTCTCCCCTCCCTGCCAGGCCTTGGCAATCACCATTCTACTTTCTGCCTCTATGAATTTGACCATTCTAGGTCCTACATGTAAGTGGAATCATACTATATTTGTTCTTTTGTGTCTGGCTTATTTCACTTTACATGTTTTCGGTATTCATCCATGTTGTAGAATTTCATTCTTTTTTCAGGCCAAATAATATTCTGTTGTACGTACATCCACATTTTGTTTATCTCTTCATCTGTCAATGAATATTTGAGCAATTTCCGCCTTTTGCCTGTTGTGAATAATGCTGTTTATAAATATCTGTAAAGATATCTGTACAGATATCTGTTTGAGTCCCTACTTTGAGTTCTTTGGATATATACCCGGGAGAGGACTTGCTGGATCATATGGTAATTTTATGTTTAACTTTTTGAAGAACTGCCAAGCTGTCTTCCATAGGGGCTGTACCATTTTTCATTCCTACCAGCAGTGCACAAAAGTTCCAATTTCTTCACATCCTTACCAACACTGTTTTTTTTTTTTTTGGCCGCACCATGCAGCCGCCCCAGCATTGGAAGTGCAGAGTCTTAGCCACTGGACTGCCAGGGAAGTCACTTTTTTCTCTTTTCCAACACTTGTTATTTTTTTGTTTGTTTTTGTTTTTTAAATAAGAGCCATCCTAGTGGGTGTGAAGTGGTATCTCATTATGGTTTTGATTTGTATTTCCATAATGATTAGTGATGTCGAGCATCTTTTTATGTGTTTTTTGGCCATTTGTATATCTTCTTTAGAGAAATGCCTGTTCAAGTCCTTTGCCCATATTTTTTTAACAACTTTATTGGAGTATAATTGCTTTACATTGTTGTGTTAGTTTCTGCTTTATAACAAAGTGAATCAGCTATACGTATACATATATCCCCATATCCCTTCCCTCTTGCGTCTCCCTCCCATCCTCCCTATCCCACCCCTCTAGGTGGACACAAAGCACCGAGCTGATCTCCCTGTGCTATGTGGCTGCTTCCCACTAGCTGTTTTACATTTGGTAGTGTATATCTGTCCATGCCACTCTCTCACTTCTTCCCAGCTTACCCTTCCCTTGCCCCGTGTCCTCAAGTCCCCTTTGCCCATTTTTGAATCAGTTGTTTTGTTTGTTTGTTTGCCAAGTTGTAGGAGTTCTTCCTATATTCTGGATATTAATTCCTTCTTAGATATATGATTTGCAAATATTTTCTCCCATTATGTGGGTTGTCTTTTCACTCTGTTGATAGTTTCCTTTGATGTACAAAAATGATTAGTTTTTATGAACTCTAATTTGTCTGTTTTTTCTTTTGTTGCCTGTGCTTTTAGTGTCATACCTAAGAAATCCTTTCAAAATCGAATATCATGAAGCTTTTAACCCTATGTTTTCTTTTCTTTTTAATTTTTTTAAAAATTTATTTTATTTATTTTTGGCTGCTTTGGTTCTTCGTTGCTGTGCGCGGCTTTCTCTAGTTGTGATGAGCGGGGGCTACTCTTCATTGAGGCGCGCGTGCTTCTCACTGTGGTGGCTTCTCTTGTTGCGGAGCACAGGCTCTAGACACGTGGGCTTCAGTAGTTGTTGCATGCAGGCTCAGTAGTTGTGGCTCGTGGGCTCTAGAGCGCAGGCTCAGTAGTTAATGACGCATGGGCTTATTTGCTCCATGGCATGTGGTATCTTCCCGGACCAGGGCTCGAACCTGTGTCCCCTGCATTGGCAGGTGGATTCTTAAACACTGCGCCACCAGGGAAGCCCTATGTTTTCTTTTAAGAGTTTTATAGTTTTAGCTCTTTGTTTAGGTCTTTGATCCATTTTGAGTTAATTTTTGTATATGATGTAAGGTAAGGGTCCAGGTTAACATTTTTTGCATGTGACTATCCAGTTTTCCAGCACTGTTTTTTGAAAAACTGTTACAAGGAGAAGGGCCCCAGGTGACCCTCATCTCTTGGCTCTCTTTGGCACTCTCCCCCTCACAGACAGGTCTTTTGCATATTTTGTGTTTGGGATGGAACCATCTTCCGTGTGGCATTTATATTAAAAGCTCTTGAGATAGTAATAAAATAGAGACTCGTCACAACTTGACTTTTGGGTAAACTATCAAGAACCATGCTGCTTTCCAGCAGACCACACTTCTGTCAGGAAACCAGGCAAGAGACCACCATTCTGTGCGGCCTGGATGTGCCCATGTGTGGCTGAGAGCAGGAGGCTGGTCCTGGCCATGCTCCTGCCAGCTGGGACCAAGGCTGAGGGCACCCTATCTCTGAGCCAAAGGTCCTATCTTGAGGAATGACAGGGCTGCCCCATTGAGCTCCTGGGTTGTTTCTAGCTTTAAAACAGATTCTTTGCCCATGTTCTTAGCAGTGGTCAGTTCAGTCCCTTTGTTAGTCATTGCTAACCAGGTCAAGAGGGAATGAAAATGTAGGTAGCTGGCGTTGTGGATGAAAATCTTTAATATGTTTGTTGATGCTGAATTGTGAAGAGGGTTGGCATCTTGTACATGGTTATTTGTGACGACCATCACAAACAATGTAATTTAGTCTTCCTTCAATATGGGTATTGTTGTGCCATCACAATTATTCTAAATGTGACAGTAGTCATCCTCTTGAATATATGTGTTTTCAGGCTTCAAATTCTCTGAAATCGGCTTTCATTCATTAACTGAAACTCCTTTCTTTTTTCAGTACTGTTAATTTAGTCTGCTGAAAATTCTTCCGGCTTATTTGGGTAATTTTGATGCTTAGAGAAGCAGAATTTCCTGTCCTAATCATTGGTCCACTTTGCAAAGCAACTTTCCCCCAAAGATGAATTGTTTGCACCAGTGGACTAGTTTAGCACAGTGAACAGACCTACAGTGACTTTCTTTTTGGCACCAAATGAGGTGCTGGCTGCTCTAGGGAAACAAAGGTGATTCAGCTGTGACCTCCCAAGAGGGACCACACTCAATCAAGGGAGGCTGAGAAAGTCAGAATGGACACAGGGCAGTGTGGAAATACAGAAGCTCAGAGTAGAAGGCTGCTGCTCCTACAGGGAGGCTTTCATTATTTTTTAATTTTAGCTTTTCAGTGCAGTACTACATTCACATAGCACAAAATTTAAAGGGTACGACAGGTTATACACAGGAACGTTTCCCTTCCACCTTGCCCCTGGCCACCAGATCCTTTCCCCAGAGGCAGCCAGTGTTACAAGTTCTCGAGTGTCAGTTCAGGGCTGTTTTGTGCATAATACAGACGAATACACAGAGAGCTCATTTCTTTCTTTCTTTTTTAAAATTTATTTATTTTTGGCTGCGTTGGGTCTTCGTTGCTGTGCAAGGGCTTTCTCTAGTTGAGGCAAGTGGGGACTACTCTTCGTTGCAGTGCATGGGCTCTAGGCGCGCAAGCTTCAGTAGTTGTGGCTCGCGGGCTTAGTTGCTCTGCAGCACGTGGGATTTTCCCGGACCAGGGATCGAACCCGTGTCCCCTGCATTGGCACACTATATCCCTTGCTTTTTCCTCTGTTTGTGATAGTTTGTTATCAATACATAAGAGCTTTTTCATTGTCTTTTACAACTGGATAATATTCCATTGTCAGGATGTACCTTAATTTATTTAGCCTGAGCTTTATTGATGGACATGTAAGGTGTTTTAAACTTTGCTAACACAGACACCACTGACTAATGTTCTATATGCATCAGTCCATGCATGGCCAAGTGCACCTATCCATTCACTTACCTGAGGCAGGAAGGCTGGGTTGGTGAGTATGTACTTTTGTGATTTTGATCGCTCTTACCAGATAAACCTCCATAGAGGTTTTGTCTATGTATGCTCCCAGCCGTGTGTGGCAGTGCCTGTTTATCCATACCCTCACCAACACTGTGGTACCTCACAGTTCGGTTTTTGCCTATTTGATAGGCGAAAAAATGGTTTCTCTCTGTAGATTTTTTTCCCCCCTAAACTTCTTAGTTCAGCCTGTAGAAAAGTTAAGAGTAAGAGAATGAACACTCAGGGGTAGTCTTAGTTTAAGGTTGAAGGACCATTTCTGTTTTCTGTGAAAAAGCTGTTTATATCCTTGGCCTATTTTTCTACTGGGCTTTAGTTTTTTTAAAATTAATTTTGTAAAAATTATTTATATATGAAGGAACTTTGCACTTTGTCAGTGGTATGAATTGCAGTTATATTTTTATAGATGGTTATTTATTTTTTTACTTAGGATGGTTTTGTCATGGAAAAAAATTAGTTTTTAATTGGGTTGTATTTATTGACTTTTTAAGGCTTCTGGGTTCTCTGTCATACCTAGAAAGATTTTCCCTAGTAGAAGAGTATGAAAAATTATCCTGTGGTTTCTTTTTTTTAAAAATAAATTTATCTATTTATTTTTGGCTGTGTTGGGTCTTTGTTGCTGAACGCGGGCTTTCTCTAGTTGCGAGAGCAGGGGCTACTCTTTGTTGCAGTGCGCGGGCTTCTCACTGTGATGGCTTCTCTTGTTGCAGAGCACGGACTCTAGGTGCGCGGGCTTCAGTAGTTGTGGCTCGCGCTCTCAGTAGTTGTGGCTCACGGGCTCTAGAGAGCAGCCTCAGTAGTTGTGGCACACAGGCTTAGTTGCTCTGCGGCATGTGAGATCTTCCCAGACCAAGGCTTGAACCTGTGTCCCCTGCATTGACAGGCAGATTCTGAACCACTGTGCCACCAGGGAACTCCCTATCCTGTGGTTTCCTAAAGTACTTTTTCTATTTCATTTTTTACCTTTTAGTCTTTTATCCATTTGGAATTTATTTTGGTGTGAAGTGTGGGTCCAACTTAATTTTTTCCCAATTGGCCACCCATTTGTTGCAGTACCTTTTATTGAACAATTCATCTTTTTCCTACTTGTTTAAATATCCCCTTTCATTTACTACATGTGATATACTTTGCCACATATCATGTACGTTTGGGTCTATTTCTGGACTTTCTGTTGTATACATTAATCCATGTTTTAGTGTGTTGTTATCACATTGTTTTAATTACCCAAGTTGTATAGCGTGTTTTGATATTTGGTAAAGTTAATTCTCGTTCATTATCTTTATTTTTCAGAACTTTCCTGGCTATTTTTGTTTTTCTATATGAACTGTAAAATAACTTTGCTAGTTAAAAGTCCTGTTTGTTTTTATTGGGACTAAGTTACATTTTTAGGTTAATGTAGGAAGAGTGACATTTTGATGATGAGTCTTCCCCACTAAGAAGATTGCATGCCTTTCTCTTTGAGTCTTCTTTTATTTTTGAGAGATTTCTTGACATTTCTTGTCAAGTTTATTCTCAGGTCTTTTTTTGTTTTTAGTGCTGAAGCATTTTATCTTCTACCTACTTGTTGATGATGTATGTGAAGACACTGATTTCTATATATTAATTTTCATCACCTTACCTGATTCTTTTATCCACTATAAAAGGTTTTCAGTTGATTCTCTTGGATTTTTCAGGTATATAATAATATTATCTGCAAATAATGATACTTTAATCTTTTTTCCCCTAGTTGTATACCTACATTTTCTTTCTGTTGCCTAATTGTGATAGGTAGTACCTCCACAACAGTAGTAAATAGTGGTGGTGAAGTGCATAGATAGCTGTGTTTGGCCTCTGACTTTAGTGGGAGTTCTTCTAATGTGTTCCCATTGGGCTTGGTTTTAGCTTTGAGGTGGAGAAGGTTGTAAATATATAGTTGACGTCTGTATCTTACTTAATATTTTTTAATGTAAGTATGTATATAAATATTTGCCAAGCATTTGTCTATTCTTATTTAATTTTTTCAGCTTTACTGCAGTATAATTGACAAAATTGTGTATATTTAAAGTATACAACATAGTGATTTGACATATGTATATTTTGTGAAATAATTACCACAATCAGGTTAATTAATACATCCATCACCTCAGTTACCTTTTTTTTTTTTTGGTAGTGAGAATACTTGTAGTCTGTTCTCTCAGCAAATTTCAAGTACAAACAGTATTGTTAACTATAGTCACTCTGCACTGTGTTAGGTTCCTCAGAGCTTATTCATCTTACAAATGAAGGCTTCTACCCTTTGACCAGCATATCTCCATCTCTCCGAGGCCCTGGTAACCACCATTCTACTCTCTGTTTCTATGAGTTTGACACTTTTTTTTTCTTTTTAAGATTCCACATAGAAGGGAGATCATGCAGTATTTGTCTTTCTGGCTAATTTCACTTACTGTCATGTTCTCTAGGTTCTTCCATGTTGTTGCAAATGGCAGGATTTCCTTCTTTCTCACGGCTGAATAATATTCCAATACATACCCCCCCGCCCCACATCTTCCTTATCCATTTATCTGTTAATGGACAGGTTGTTTCCATATCTTGGCTATTGTTGCAGTAATGCTGCAGTGAACATAGACATGCAGATATCTCTTCAAGAAATGATTTCATTTTCTTTGGATGTATACCCAGAAGTGGAATTGCTGGATTATATGGTAGTTTGTTTTTTTTTATTTTTTATTTTTAAAATTTTTATTGGAGTATAGTTGATTTACAATGTTGTGTTAGTTTCAGGTGTACTGCACAGCTATACACATACATATATCCACTCTTTTTTAGGTTCTTTTCCCATATAGGCCGTTACAGAGTATTGAGTAGAGGTCCCTGTGCTATACATATTAATTATCTATTTTATGTATAGAAGTGTGTATATGTCAGTCCCAATCTCCCAATTTATCCCCCCACCCTTACCCCCAGTAACCATAAATTTGTTTTCTACATCTGTAACTCTATTTCTGTTTTGTTGATAAGTTCATTTGTACCCTTTTTGTAGGTTCTACATATAAGCGATATCATATGATATTTGTCTTTCTCTGTCTGACTTACTTCATTCAGTATGACAGTTTCTGGGTGCATCCATGTTGCTGCAGATGGCATTATTTCATTCTTTTTTATGGCTGAGTAATATTCCAATGTATATATGCACCACATCTTCTTTATCCATTCCTCTGTTGCTTCCATGTCTTGGCTGTTGTAAATAGTGCTGCAGTGAACTTTGGGGTACATGTATCTTTTCAAATGATGGGTTTCTCCAGATATATGCCCAGGAGTGGGATTGCTGGATCATATGGTAGCTCTACTTGTAGTTCTTCAAGGAACCTCCATACTCTTCTCCATAGTGACTGTACCAATTTACATTCCCACCCACAGTGTAGGAGGGTTCCCTTTTCTTCACACCCTCTCCAGCATTTATTGTTTGTAGACTTTTTGAAGATGGCCATTCTGACCGGTGTGAGGTGATACCTCACTGTAGTTCTTATTTGCATTTCTCTGATAATTGGTGATGTTGAGCATCTTTTCATGTGCTTTTTGGCCATCTGTATGTCTTCTTTGGAGAAATGTCTATTTAGATCTTCTGCCCATTTTTTGATTAGATTGTTTGTTGTTGTTGTTTTAAAATTTTATTTATTTATTTTTGGCTGTGTTGGGTCTTCGTTTCTGTGCGAGGGCTTTCTCTAGTTGCGGCAAGTGGGGGCCGCTCTTCATCACAGTGCGCAGGCCTCTCACTATCGCGGCCTCTCTTACTGTGGAGCACAGGCTCCAGACGCGCAGGCTCAGTAATTGTGGCTCACGGGCCTAGTTGCTTCGTGGCATGTGGGATCTTCCCAGACCAGGGCTTGAACCCGTGTCCCCTGCATTGGCAGGCAGATTCTCAACCACTGCGCCACCAGGGAAGCCCAGTTTGTTGTTTTGACATTGAGCTGCATGAGCTGTTTGTATACTTTAGAGATTAATCCCTTGTCGGTTGCTTCGTTTGCAAATATTTTCTCCTCTTCTGAGGGTTGTCTTTTCATTTTGTATATGGTTTCCTGTGCTGTGCAAAAGCTTTTGAGTTTCATTAGGTTCCATTTGTTTATTTTTGTTTTAATTTTCATTACTCTGGGAGGTGGATCGAAGATCTTGCTGAGATTTATGTCAAAGAGTGTTCTGCCTATGTTTTCCTCTAAGAGTTTTATAGTATTTGACCTTACATTTAGGTCTTTAATTCATTTTGAGTTTATTTTTGTGTATAGTGTTAGGAAATATTCTAATTTCATTTGTTTACATGTAGCTGTCCAGTTTTCCCAGCACCACTTATTGAAGAGATGGTAGTTTGGTTTTTAAATTTTGGGGGAACCTCTGTACTGTTTTCCATAATGGCTGTACCCATTCACATTCCCACCAACAGTGTACAAGGATTCCATTTTCTCCACATCCTTGCCAACATATGTTCTTTTTATAGAAACCATCCTAACAGGTGTGAGATGATATCTTATTGTGGTTTTGATTTGCATTTCCCTGATCACTAATGATGTTGAGCATCTTTTCATGTACCTGTTGAGCACTTGTATGTCTTCTTTGGAAAAATGTCTATTCTGGTCCTTTGCCCAGTTTTTAATCAAGTTATTTGTTTTTTTGTTTTGTTTGTTTTGTTTTGTTTTGCTATTGAGTGGTATATGTTTGGGTATTAACCCCTTATCAGATATATGGTTTGCAAATATTTTCTTCCTTTCCATACATTGTCTTTTCATTTTGTTGTTTCCTTCCTTTGCTGTGCAGAGCCTTTTAATTCAATGTAGTACTTTCTGTGTGTGTGTGTGTGCTTTTTATGCCTGTGCTTTTGGTGTCATATCCAAATAGCATTGCCAAGACCAGTGTCAAGGAACTTATTCTCTGTGTTTTCTTCTAGGATTTTTATGGTTTTAGATTTTACACTTAAGTCTTTAATCCATTTTAAGTTAACTTTTGTGAGTGGTGCAATATATGGATCCAGTTTTATTCTTTCGTGTGTGGATATCCTGTTTTCCTAATACCATTTATTGAAGAGACTATCCATTTTCCATTGCATATTCTTGGTTCCTTGTCAAAGTTTAGTTGACCCTACATGTGTGGGTTTATATCTGGGTTCA
Source organism: Balaenoptera acutorostrata (assembly GCF_949987535.1). NCBI lineage: Eukaryota > Metazoa > Chordata > Mammalia > Artiodactyla > Balaenopteridae > Balaenoptera > Balaenoptera acutorostrata. Next base: position 40,922,598 of record NC_080073.1, read on the forward strand.
CTGTCATGTTCCATTGGTCTGTGTGTCTGTTTTTATGCCAGTACCACACTGTTTGATTACTATAGCTTTTGTTGTTGTTGTTGAATTTTTGAATTTTATTTTATTTATTTTTTTATACAGCAGGTTCTTATTAGTTATCCATTTTATACATACTAGTGTATATATGTCAATCCAGTCTCCCAATTCATCACACCACCACCACCCCCACCCCTTTCCCTCTTTGGTGTCCATACGTTTGTTCTCTACATCTGTGTCTCAATTTCTGCCCTGCAAACCGGTTCATCTGTACCATTTCTCTAGGTTCCACATATATGCGTTAATATATGATATTTGTTTTTCTCTTTCTGACTTCACTCTGTATGACAGTCTCTAGATTCATCCACGTCTCTACAAATGACCCAATTTCGTTCCTTTTTATGGCTGAGTAATATTCCATTGTATATCTGTACCACATCTTCTTTATCCATTCGTCTGTTGATGGGCATTTAGGTTGCTTCCATGTCCTGGCTATTGTAAATAGTGCTGCAATGAACATTAGGGTGCATGTGTCTTTTTGAATTATGGTTTTCTCTGGGTATATGCCCAGTAGTGGGATTGCTGGGTCATATGGTAATTCTATTTTTAGCTTTTTAAGGAACCTCCATACTGTTCTCTGTAGTGGCTGTATCAATTTACATTGTTATCTTCTCAAACAACCAGCTTTTAGTTTTATTGATCTTTGCTATTGTTTTCTTTGTTTCTATTTCATTTATTTCTGCTCTGATCTTTATGATTTCTTTCCTTCTACTAACTTTGGATTTTGTTTGTTCTTCTTTCTCAAGTTCCTTTAGGTGTAAGGTTAGATTGTTTATTTGAGATTTTTCTTGTTTCTTGAGGTAGGATTGTATTGCTATAAACTTCCCTCTTAGAACTGCTTTTGGTGCATCCCATAGGTTTTGGATCATCGTGTTTTCATTGTCATTTGTCTCTAGGTATTTTTTGATTTCCTCTTTGATTTCTTCAGTGATCTCTTGGTTATTTAGTAACGTATTGTTTAGCCTCCATGTGTTTGTGTTTTTTACGTTTTTTTCCCTGTAATTGACTTCTAATCTTATACCATTGTGGTCAGAAAAGATGCTAGCTATGATTTCAATTTTCTTAAATTTGCTGAGGCTTGATATGCGACCCAAGATGTGATCTATCCTGGAGAATGTTCCGTGTGCACTTGAGAAGAAAGTGTAATGTATTGTTTTTGGATGGAATGTCCTATAAATACCAAATCTATCTGGTCTATTGTGTCATTTAAAGCTTGTGTTCCCTTATTAATTTTCTGTTTGGATGATCTGTCCATTGGTGTAAGTGAGATGTTAAAGTCCCCACTATTATTGTGATACTGTCGATTTCCTCTTTTATAGCTGTTAGCAGTTGCCTTATGTATTGAGGTGCTCCTATGTTGGGTGCATATATATTTATAATTGTTATATCTTCTTGGATTGATCCTTAGATCATTATGTAGTGTCCTTTCTTGTCTCTTGTAACATTCTTTATTTGAAAGTCTATTTTATCTGATATGAGTATTGCTACTCCAGCTTTCTTTTGATTTCCATTTGCATGGAATATCTTTTTCTATCCCCTCAGTTTCAGTCTGTATGTATTCCCAGGTCTGAAATGGGTCTCTTGTAGACAGCATATATATGGGTCTTGTTTTCTATCCATTCAGCAAGCCTGTGTCTTTTGGTTGGAGCATTTAATCTGTTCACATTTAAGGTAATTATCGATATGTATGTTTCTATTACCATTTTCTTAATTGTTTTGGGTTTGTTTTTGTAGGTCCTTTTCTTCTCTTGTGTTTCCCACTTGGAGAAGTTCCTTTAGCATTTGTCGTAGAGCTGGTTTGCTGGTGCTGTATTCTCTTAGCTTTTGCTCGTCTGTAAAGCTTTTGATTTCTCCATCGAATCTGAATGAGATCTTTGCTGGGTAGAGTAATCTTGGTTGTAATTTCTTCCCTTTCATCACTCTAAATATATCATGCCACTCCCTTCTGGCTTGTAGAGTTTCTGCTGAGAAATCAGCTGTTAACGTTATGGGAGTTCCCTTGTATGTTATTTGTTGTTTTTCCCTTGCTGCTTTCAATAATTTTTTTTGTCTTTAATATTTGCCAATTTGATTACTATGTGTCTCGACATGTTTCTCCTGGGGTTTATCCTGTATGGGACTCTCTGTGCTTCCTGGACTTGGGTGGCTATTTTCTTTCCCATATTAGGGAAGTTTTCAACTATAATCTCTTCAAATATTTTCTTGGGTCCTTTCTCTCTCTCTTCTCCTTCTGGGACCCCTATATTGCTAATGTTGTTGCATTTAATGTTGTCCCAGAGGCTTCTTAGGTTGTCTTCATTTCTTTTCACTCTTTTTTCTTTATTCTGTTACGCAGCAGTGAATTCCACCATTCTGTCTTCCAGGTCACTTATCCGTTCTTCTACCTCAGTTATTCTGCTATTGATTCCTTTTAGTGTATTTTTCATTTCAGTTACTGTATTGTCCATCTCTGTTTGTTCTTTAATTCTTCTAGGTCTTTGTTAAACATTTCTTGCATCTTCTCGATCTTTGCCTTCATTCTTTTTCCGAGGTCCTGGACCGTCTTCACTATCGTTATTCTGAATTCTTTTTCTGGAAGGTTGTCTATCTCCATTTCATTTAGTTGTTTTTCTGAGGTTTTATCTTGTTCCTTCATCTGGTACCTAGCTCTCTGCCTTTTCATCTTGTCTGTTTTTCTGTGAATATGGTTTTTTGTTCCACAGGCTGCAGGATTGTAGTTCTTCTTGCTTCTGCTGTCTGTCCTCTGGTGGATGAAGCTATCTAAGAGGCTTGAGCAAGTTTCCTGATGGGAGGGACTGGTGGTGGGTAGAGCTAGCTGTTGCTCTGGTTGGCAGAGCTCAGTAAAACTTTAATCCGCTTGTCTGCTAATGGGTGGGGCTGGGTTCCCTCCCTGTTGGTTGTTTGGCCTGAGGTGGCCCAACACTGGAGCCTACCCGGGCTCTTTGGTGGAGCTAATGGTGGACTCTGTGAGAGCTCACACCAAGGACTACTTCCCAGAACTTCTGCTGCCAGTGTCCTTGTCCTCACGGTGAGACACAGCCACCCCCTGCCTCTGCAGGAGACCCTCCAACACTAGCAGGTAGGTCTGGTTCAGTCCCCTATGGGGTCACTGCTCCTTCCCCTGGGTCCCGATGCGCACACTACTTTGTTTGTGCCCTCCAAGAATGGAGTCTCTGTTTCCCCCAGTCCTGTTGAAGTCCTGCAATCAAATCCCACTAGCCTTCAAAGTCTGATTCTCTATGAATTCCTCCTCCCTTTGCCGGACCCCCAGGTTGGGAAGCCTGACGTGGGGCTCAGAACCTTCAATCCAGTGGGTGGACTTCTATGGTGTAAGTGTTCTCCAGTTTGAGAGTCACCCACCCAGCAGTTATGGGATTTGATTTTATTGTGATTGCACCCCTCCTACCGTCTCATTGTGGTTTCTCCTTTGTCTTTGGATGTGGGGTATCTTTTTTGGTGAGTTCCAGTGTCCTCCTGTAGATGATTGTTCAGCAGTTAGTTGTGATTCCCTATAGTTTTTTAATATAGTTTGAAATTGGGACACATGGTACCTATAGCTTTGTTGTTCTTTCTCAAGATTGCTTTGGCTATTGGGGATCTTTTTGTGGTTCTGTATGAATTATAGGATTATTTTTCTTGTTTCTGTGAAAAATGCCAATGGAATTTTGATAGAGGTTGCATTGAATCTGTAGATTGCTTTGGGTAGTATGGACATTTTAACAATATTAATTTTTCCAATCCATGAACTTGGGATATTTTTCCATTTATCTGTGTCTTCCTCAATTCCTTTCATCAGTGTCTTTTTTTTTTAACTTACTAATTCATTTCTAAAAATTTTATTTTTTATTTTTGGCTGCGTTGGATCTTCATTGCTGCATGCAGGCTTTCTCTAGTTGCGGTGAGCAGAGGGTACTCTTTGTTGCGGTGTGTGGGCATCTCATTGCGGTGGCTTCTCTTGTGGAGCACGGGCTCCAGGTGTATGGGCTTCAGTAGTTGCAGCATGCGGGCTCAGTAGTTGTGGCACACGGGCTCCAGGGTGCGCGGGTTTCAGTAGTTGTAGCTCATGGGCTCTAGAGCACAGGCTCAGTAGTTGTGGCCCAGGGGCCTAGTTGCTCCATGACATGTGGGATCTTCCCAGACCAGGATTCAAACCCATGTCCCCTGCATTGGCAGGCGGATTCTTAACCACTGTGCCAGCAAGGAAGTCCCCATCGGTGTCATAGTTTTCAGTGTACAGGTCTTCACCTCCTTGATTAAATTTATCCCTAAGTATTTTATTCTTTTTGATGCTATTGTAAATGGGTTTGTTTTCTTATCTCCCTTTCTGATAGTTTGTTGTTGTTACATAAAAACGCAACTGACTTTTGTATATTGATTTTATATACTGCAGCTTTACTGAATTTATCAGTTTGAATAGTTTTTTTGGCAGAGTTTCGGACATATGATCATGTCATCTGCAAACAGAGACAATTTTATTTCTTCCTTTCCAATTTGAATATTAAACAAAATTTTTCCCATCTAATTGCCTTGACTAGGATTTCCAGTCCTCTGCTGAATAGAAGCGGTAATAGTGGGCACGCATGGAAATTCCCTGGCGTTCCAGTGGTTAGGACTCCATGCTCTCACTGCTGAGAGCTTGGGTTCGATCCCAGGTAGGGGAACTAAAAGCCCAGAAGCCGAGCAGCACGGCCCCCCCCCCCAAAAAATGGAGTGGCACCCTTGTCTTGTTTTGGCTCTTAGAGGAAAAGCTCTTAGTTTTTCACCATTGCTTATGATGTTAGCTGTGGGCTTGTCATATGTGGCCTTTATTATGTTGAGGTACATTCCTTCTATACCCAATTAGTTTTTAAATCATGAAAGGATGTTGAATTTTGTCATGCTTATTTTGCATCTATTGAGATGATCATAGGATTTTTATCTTTCATTCTGTTAATGTGGCATATCACATTTATCAATTTGCATGTGTTGAACCATCTTCGTTCACATCCCAGGAATAAGTCCACTTGATCATAGTGTGTGATCTTTTTAATGTGCTGTTGAATTCAATTTACTAAATTTTGTTGAGGATTTTTGAATCTTTTTTCATCAGGGATATTGGCCCGTAATTTTCTTTTCTTGTTGTGTCCTTGTCTGGCTTTGGTATCAGGGTAACACTGGCCTCATAAAATGAGTTTGGAAGTGTTTCCTCCTCTTCAGTTTTTTTTGAAGAGTTTGAGAAGGATTGATACTAATTTCTCTTTAAATGTTTGGTAGAATTCACCAGTAAAGCCATCTAATCCTGGACTTCCGTTTGTTGGGAGGTTTTTGATTACTGATTCAGTCTCCTTACTGGTAATCAGCCTGTTCAGATTTTCTATTTCTTCATAATTTAGTCTTGTTGGTCACATGTTTCTAGGAATCTATTCATTTCTTCTCGTTGTCAAATTTGTTGACATCTAATTTTTCATAGTAGTCTCTGTGATCCTTTATATTTCTGTTATATCATCTCCTCTTTCATTTCTGATTTTATTTGAGTCCTCTTTCTTTTTTCTTGGTGAGTCTAGCTAAGGGTGTGTCAGTTTTGTTTGTCTTTTCAAAAAACCAGCTCTTGGTTTCATCCGTCTTTTCTATTATGTTTTTAGATTCTATTTATTTCCACTCTGCTCTTTATTTCCTTCCTTGTAAGTAGAAAGCTTAGTTTGTTGTTCTTTTTCTAATTCCTTGAGGCATAAAGTTAGCTTGTCTATTTGAGATTATTCTTTTTTCTAAACACAGACCTTTATCATTAAAAACTTTCCTCTTAAAACTGCTTTTGCTGCATTCCATAAGTTTTGGTATGTTGTGTTTCCATTTTAGTTTGTTTCATAATTTTTAAAATTTCTCTTTTGATTTCTTCTTTGGTCTATTGGTTCTTCAAGAGTATGTTGTTTAATTTACACATATTTGTGAATTTTCCAGTCTTCCTCCTGTTACTGATTCCTAGTTTCATACCATTGTGGTCAGAAAAGATACTTCATTCTTATGAAATTTGCTAATACTTGTTGTGTGACCTAACATAGGATCTATCCTGGAGAATGTTCCATGTGTGCTTGAGAAGAATGTGTATTCTGGTGCTGTTTGGATGAAATATTCTGTATGTCTGTTGGGTCCATTTGGTCTAGAGTATAGTTCAAGTTCAAATGTTTCCTTATTGATTTTCTGTCTGGACAATTTTTTGTTGAAAGTAGGATATTGAAGTCTCCTACCATTACTGTATTGTCTATTTCTCCCTTCAGATCTTTTAGTATTCGCTTAATATATTTAGGTGCTCTGATAATGGGTACATATATATTTACCAGTGTTAAATCCTCTTGATGAACTGACTTCTTTATCATTATATAATGACCTTTTTTGTCTCTTGTTAAGTTTTTCACCTGAAGTCTGTTTTGTCTAAGTATAAGTATAGCCACTCCTGCTCTCTTTTGGTTTTCATTTTCATGAAATACCTTTTTCCATCCCTTCACTTTGAGTCTTTTTGTGTCCTTAAAGCTGAAATGAGTCTCTTGTGGGAAGCATATAGTTGGGTCTTTTTTTTTTTTTTTAAATCCATTCAGCTACTGTATGCCTTTCAAATAGATGATTTAATGAATTTAAATTTAAAGTAGTTATTGATACGTAAGGACTTACTAAAGCTATCTTATTAATTATGTTCTGGCTGTTTTGTAATTCCTTTGTTCCTTTCTTCCTCTCTTGCTGTCTTCCTTTTTGAATTGATAATTTTCCTTAGTGTTATGTTTTGATCTTGATCTTTTGTCTGTCTGCTGTAGTGTTTTGCTTTGTGATTACCATGAGGGTTACATAAAACATCTTATAGTTATAACAATCTATTTTAAGCTGATAACAACTTAACTTCCATAGTATACAAAAATTCTATGCTTTCCTCTCCCATTTTATGTTTTTGATAGCACAGTTTACATATTTTTTTAAAATTAATTAATTAACTAATTTATTTATTTTTGGCTGTGTTGGGTCTTCGTTTCTGTGCGAGGGCTTTCTCTAGTTGTGGCGAGTGGGGGCCACTCTTCATCGTGGTGCACGGGCCTCTCACTGTCGCGGCCTCTTTTGTTGTGGAGCACAGGCTCCAGACGTGCAGGCTCAGTAGTTGTGGCTCACGGGCCTAGTTGCTCCGTGGCATGTGGGATCTTCCCAGACCAGGGCTCAAACCCGTGTACCCTGCATTGGCAGGCAGATTCTCAACCACTGCGCCACCAGGGAAGCCCTACATATTTTTATATTGTGTATTCATAAGGAAATTATTGTCACTGTAGTGATTTTTAATACTTAGTCTTTATACTAGAGTTAAGAGATTAACATACCAGCATATTACAGTATTAAAGTCATTCTCAGTATCTGTGGGAGATTGGTTCCATGACACCCCTGCCCCCCATGTATACCAGAATCCGTGGATGCTCAAGGCCCTTGGATAAAATGGAGTAGTATTTACATATAGCCTTTAAATCCTCTCTAGATCACTTATAATACCTAATATCATGTAAATATCATGTAGCTAGTTGTAAATGCTATGTAAATTGTTACCAGAGTGGGGCAAATTCAAGGTTTGCTTTTTGGAACTTCCTGAGTTTTTTTTTTTTTTTTCTCAAATATTTTCAATCAGTTGGTTCAATCTGTGGATGTGGAATTCTCGAATAGGGAGGGCCAACTGTATTTTGAATTTGACTATACATATACTTACCTTTAGCAGTGTGTTTTATATTTCTATGTTTCTATGTTACTAGTGTCTTTTCATTTCAGCTTGAAGAAGTTTTAGCATTTCTTGTAAGGCAGGTCTAGTGATGATGAATGGTCTACACATTTGTTTGTCTGGTAAAGTCTTTACCTCTCCTTTATTTCTGAAGGACAGCTTTGCCGGTTAAAGTAGGCAGGTTTTTTTTTTTTAATTGAAGTATAGTCGACTTAGAATGTGGTGTTAGTTTCAGGTGTACAACAAAGTAATTTGTATACATACACAAACACACACACACACACACTGTGCCTATACAGTAGGTCTTTGTTGTTTATCTATTTTATATATAGTAATGTGTATCTGTTAATCCCAAGCTCCTAATTTATCCCTCCCTCCATCTCCCATTTCCCCTTTGGTAAACTGTTAAGTTTGTTTTCTATGTCTGAGTTTTGTTGTTTTTTTTTTAACTTTTCATTTCATATTGGAGTATAGTTGATTAACAATGTTGTGTTAGTTTCAGGTGTACAGGAGCATGATTCAGTTATACATATACACGTATCTATTCTTTCTGAAATTCTTTTCCCATTTAGATTGTTACATAATATTGATCAGAGTTCCCTGTGCTGTACAGTAGGTCCTTGTTCATTATCCATTTTAAATATAGCAGTGTACATGTCAGTTCCAAACTCCTTAACTATCCCTCCCCCCCACCCATCCCCCCGGTAACCATAAGTTCCTTCTCTAAGTCCGAGTTTGTTTCCGTTTTGTTTTTTTAAAATAAATTTTATTTATTTATTTATTTATTTATTTATTTATTTATTTGTGGCTGCATTGGGTTTTCGGGCTGTGCGCAGACTTTCTTTTAGTTATGGCAAGCGGTGGCTACTCTTCGTTGCGGTGCTCAGGCTTCTCATTGTGGTGGCTTCGCTTGTTGCAGAGCACAGGCTCTAGGCGTGCGGGCTTCAGTAGTTGTGGCACATGGGCTCAGTAGTTGTGGCTCATGGGCTCTAGAGCACAGGCTCAGTAGTTGTGGTGCATGGGCTTAGTTGCTCCGCGGCATGTGGGATATTCCTGGACCAGGGCTCGAACCTGTGTCCCCTGCATTGGCGGGTGGATTCATAACCACTGTGCCACCAGGGAAGCCCTAGTTTCTGTTTTGTAAATAAGTTCATTTGTATCATTATTTTAAGATTCTACATGTAAGTGATGTCATATGATATTTCTGTTTCTCTGTCTGACTTCAGTCAGTATGACAAGTTCTAGGTCCATTCATGTTGCTGTAAATGGCATTATTTTATTCTTTTTACTGGCTGAGTAATTTTCCATTGTATATATGTATGCCATTTTCTTTATCCATTCTTCTGTTGATGGACATTTAGGTTGATTCCACGTCTTGGCTATTGTAAATGGCGCTGCAGTGAACATTGGGGTGCATGTATCCTTTTGGACCATATTTTTCTCTGGATACATGCCCAGGAGTGGGGTTGCAGGATCATATGGAAGCTTTGTTTTTAGTTTCTTTATTTTAATATTTATTTATTTATTTGGCTGCACCGGGTCTTCGTTGTGCCTTGAGGAATCTTTTAGTTGCAGCATGTGGGCTCTTAGTTGTGGCGTGTGGGATCTAGTTCCCTGACCAGGGATCATACCCAGGCCCCCTGCATTGGGAGCACGGAGTCTTAAACAACTGGACCACCAGGAAGTCCCTGTTTTTAGTTTCTTAAGGAACCTCCATACTGTTTTCCATAGTGGCTGCACCAATTTACATTCCCACCGACAGTGTAGGAGGGTTCCTTTTTCTCCACACCCTCTCCAGCATTTATTGTTTGTGGATTTTTGGATGATAGCCATTCTGACTGCTGTGACGTGATAGCTCATTGTAGTTTTGATTTGCATTTATCTAATAATTAGTGATACTGAACATCTTTTCATGTGACTCTTGGCCATCTGTATGTCTTCTTTGGAGAAATGTCTCTTTAGGTCTTCTGCCCATTTTTTGATTCGGTTGTTTGTTTTGATGATATTAAGCTGCATGAGCTGTTTGTAAATTTTGGAGGTTAATCCCTTGTTGGTCACATATTTCCAAGTATTTTCTCCTATTCTGTGGGCTGTCTTTTCATTTTGTTTATGGTTTCCTTTGCTGCACAAAAGCTTTGAGTTTAATTAGGTCCCATTTGTTTATTTTTGTTTTTATTTCCATTACTCTGGGAAATGGCTCGAAAAAGATATTGCTTTAATTTATGTCAGGGAGTGTTTTGCCTATGTTTTCCTTTAGGAGTTTTATAGTGTCCTGTCTCACATTCAGGTTTTTAATCCATTTTGAGTTTATTTTTGTGCATGGTGTTAGGGAGTGTTCTAATTCCATTCTTTTACTTGTAGCTGTCCAGTGTTCCCAGCACCACTTATCGAAGAGACTGCTTTTCTTTCATTGTATAGTCTTGCCTCCTTTGTCATAGATCAATTAACCATAGGTACGTAGGTTTATTTCTGGGCTTTCTGTCCTGTTCCATTTATCTATATTTCTGTTTTTGTGCCAGTACCATACTGTTTTTTTTTTTTTGATGTGAACCATTTTTAAAGTCTTTATTGAATTTGTTACAATATTGCTTCTGTTTTACGCTTTTGGTTTTGTTTTTTTTTTGATATCTTTATTGGAGTGTAATTGCTTTACAATGGTGTGTTAGTTTCTACTTTATAACAAAGTGAATCAGTTATACATGTACATATGTTCCCATATCTCTTCCCTCTTGCATCTCCCTCCCTCCCACCCTCCCTATCCCACCCCTCTAGGTGGTCACAAAGCACTGAGCTGATCTCCCTGTGCTATGTGGTTGCTTCCCACTAGCTATCTATTTTACGTTTGGTAGTGTATATATGTCCATGCCACTCTCTCACTTTGTCACAGCTTACCCTTCCCCCTCCCAATATCCTCAAGTCTATTCTCTAGTAGGTCTGTGTCTTTATTCCCTTCTTGCCACTAGGTTCTTCATGACCTTTTTTTTTTCCCTTAGATTCCATATATATGTGTTAGCATACTATATTTGTTTTTCTCTTTCTGATTTACTTCACTCTGTATGACAGACTCTAACTCCATCCACCTCACTACAGTACCATACTGTTTTGATGACTGTAGCTTTGTAGTATAGTTTGAAGTCTGGGAGCCTGATTCCTCCACCTCTGTTTTTCTTTCTCAAGATTGCTTTGGCTATTTGGAGTCTTTTGTGTCTCTACACGAATTTTAAGATTTTTTGTTCTAGTTCTGTGAAAATTGCTATTGGTAATTTGATAGGGATTGCATTGAATCTGTAGATTGCCTTGGGTAGTATAGTCATTTTCACAATATTGGTTCTTCGAATCCAAGAACATGGTATATCTTTCCATCTGTTTCATTTTCGATTTCTTTCATCGGTGTCTTACAGTTTTCAGAGTACAGGTCTTTTGTCTCCTTAGGTAGCTTTATTCCTAGGTACAGTATTTTATTCTTTTTGATGCAGTGGTAAATGGGATTGTTTCTTGAATTTCTCTTTCTGATCTTTCGTTGTTAGTGTACAGAAATTCAGCAGATTTCTGTGTATGTATTTTGTAACCTGCAAATTTACCAAATTCATTGATGAGTTCTAGTAGTTTTCTGGTATCCTCTTTAGGATTTTCTATGTATAGTATCATGTCATCTGCAAACAGTGACAGTTTAACTTTTCCAATTTGGATTCCTTTTATTTCTTTTTCTTTTCTGCTGTAGCTAGGACTTCCAAAACTATGTTGAATAAAAGCGGCGAGAGTGGGCATCCTTGTCTTGTTCCTAATCTTAGAGGAGATGCTTTCAGCATTTCCCCATTGAGTATGATGTTAGCTGTAGGTTTGTCATATATGGCCTTTATTATGTAGAGGTATGTTCCCTCTATGCCCATTTTCTGGAGAGTTTTTATCATAAATGGGTGTTGAATTTTGTCAAAAGCTTTTTCTGTATGTATTGAGATGATCATATGGTTTTTATTTTTCAATTTGTTGATGTGGTATATCACACTGATTGATTTGTGGATATTGAAAAATCCTTGCATCCCTGGGATAAATCCCACTTGATCATGGCGTGTGATCCTTTTAATGTATTGTTGGATTTGGATTCCTAGTATTTTGTTGAGGATTTTTGCGTCTGTGTTCATCAGTGATACTGGCCTGTAATTTTCTTTTTTGTGTGTGGTATCTTTGTCTGGTTTTGGTATCAGGGTGATGGTGACATCATAGAATGAGTTTGGGAGATTTCCTTCCTCTGAAGTTTTTTGGAACAGTATCAGAAGGGTAGGTGTTAGCTCTTCTCTAAATGTTTGATAGAATTTGCCTGTGAAGCCATCTGGTCCTGTACTTTTGTTTGTTGGAAGTTTTTAAATCATAGTTTCAATTTTAGTACTTGTGATTGGTCTGTTCATATTTTCTGTTTATTCCTGGTTCAGTCTTGGGAGAGTGTACGTTTCTAAGAATTTGTTCATTTCTTCCAGGTTGTTCATTTTATTAGCATACAGTTGCTTGTAGTAGTCTCTTATGATCCTTTGTATTTCTGTGGTGTTAGTTGTAACTCCTCATTTTTCATTTCTAATTTTATTGAATTGAGTCCTTTTCCTTTTTTTCTTGATGAGTCTGGCTAAGGTTTATCAATTTTGTTTATCTTTTCAAAGAACCAGCTTTTAGTTTCATTGATCTTTGCTATTGTTTTCTTCATCTTTATATATATATTTTTATTTTATTAATTTTTATTGGAGTATAGTTGCGTTAGTCTATATCATTTATTTCTGCTCTGTTCTTTATGATTTGTTTCCTTCTACTAACTTTAGGTTTTGTTTGTTCTTTCTGTAGTTGCTTTAGGTATAAGGTTAGGCTGTTTATTTGAGATTTTTCTGGTTTCCTGAGGTAAGATTGTATTGCTATAAACTTCCGTCTTAGAACTGCTTTTGCTGCATCCCATAGGTTTTGGATTGTTGTGCTTTCGTTTTCATTTGTCTCTAGGTATTTTTTGATTTCCTCTTTGATTTCTTCAGTGATCCATTGGTTGTTTAGTAGCATATTGTTTAGCCTCCATGTGTTTGCATATGTTTGTGTTTTTTACAGTTTTTTTCTTGTAGTTTATTTCTAATCTCGTAGCATTTTGGTCAGAAAAGATGCTTGATATGATTTCAGTTTTCTTAAATTTACTGAGACTTGCTTTGTGGTCCTGTTTTTGTTTTGTAAATAAGTTCATTTGTATTATTTTTTAGATTTCACATTTAAGTGATATCGTGTAATACCTGTCATTCTGTCTGACTTACTTCACTTAGTGTGATAATCTCTAGGTCCATCCACGTTGCTGCAAACATGGCCATATTTCATTCTTTTTTTAATGGCTGAGAAATATTCCATTGTGTGTGTGTGTATATATATATATATATATATATATATATATATATATATATATATATACACCACATCTTCTTATCCATTCATCTTTTGATGGACACTTAAGTTGCTTCCATGTCTTCTGTATTGTACATAGTGCTACTAAGAACATTGGGGTGCATGTATCTTTTCAAATTAGAGTTTTCTTCTTTTCTGGATATAGGTTGGCAGTTTTTTCTTGCAGCACTTTGAATAAATCATTCCACCCTTTCCTGGCCTATAAGGTGTTTGCTGAGAAATCCACTGATAGCCTTACAGGAATTCCCTTGTATGTGAGGAATTTTTTTGTCTTGTTGCTTTTAAAATTCTTTGTCTTTGATTTTAGATGATTTCTTTATAGTGTGTCTTGGAGGAGAACTAGATCTTTTGGGGGACCTGTAAGTTTTATTTTTTATTTTTTATAAATTTTTGAAATAAACTTGGATGTCCAAATCTCTTCCCAGATTGCGAAGATCTCAGCTGTTATTTCTTTAAATAAGCTTTCTGCCCCTTTCTCCGTCTCTTCTCCTTTGGGGACTCCAGCAGTGCTTATGTTGTTTCTTTTGATGATACCCCTTGATTCATGAAGGCTTTCTTCACTCTTTTTCATTATTTTCTCTTTGTTCACCTTGAACTGGATAATTTCAAATGACCTGTCATTGACATCATGGATTTTTTTCTTTTGCTTGATCAAGTCTGCTGTTAATACTTTCTAGTGCATTTTCATTTCATCCATTTTATTTTTTTCAGTTCTAGGATTTCTGTTTGGTTCTTTTTAATGATTTCTGTCTCTTTGTTAAATTTTTTGTTTTGTTCATGTATTGGTTTACTGACTTCACTGAATTGCCTTTGTGTGTTTTCTTGCAGCTCACTGAGGCCTTCTTTAAAACAACTATTTTAAATTTTTTACTGGGCAGATTGCAGATCCCCATTTTGGGGGGGTCAGTAACTGGAAAATTACTGTGTTCCTTTGGTGGTGGTATGTTTCATTGAGTTTTCACGTTCCTTGAAGTCTTGTGTTGCTGTCTTTGCATCTGAAGCAATCATCTTTTCCAGTCTTTACTGACTGGCTTCAGGAGAGATACACCTTTTGTCAGCCCTGCTAGGGATTCCGAGGCTTTCTCAGTAAATGAAAATTGCATTAGCAGATATTCCAATTGCTTTTTAAATGGATATCAAGTTTTAGAATTAACCTGTAGAAAACACACGGAAGATTTTATTTCATTTTATTTTTTGGGTTGACTTAAACAACGTTTATTTTCTCACAGTTGTGGAGGCCAGAAGTCTGAGAGCAAGGTGTCCACTGGGTTCATTTCTTCTAAGACCTCTGTCCTTTGTGGAAATTTTTCTAAGAGTTGAAAAAGTGAATATGAAAAACCTTGACAATGTATGAAGACATAAGCATTAAAATACTAAAATCAGAAATACATTCCAGTACTCTTTGATAGAAATGCATGTATACCACTTTTATAAATGAAAAGTAATGACTGTTGCAGCTCATAAAGAGGAACTTTGGGGAGATACTCTTATTTCTTGATTGAGTGGTATTTAGATTAAATGGCTATGTTTACTTTCATGGAGCTGCTTGCTTTTAATTTGTATACTTTTCTGTAATATTTAATGCTGAGCTTTAAAAGTTTATTTAAAGTTAAAAACTTAGTACTTTTCACTTAAACTGTCTCTGCATGTTAGCATATCACATGAAGACCAACAACCACTATTAACATTTTCTTCCATTCTTTTGTGCATTTTTTGCCTGTAATCTTTATTTAATTTTTTTTCATTTTGTGAAAGTACATGCTTTGTACTTTCACAGAGTACAGTGGATTGATGATATGATTGACAGAAAGATGCCAAGAACCATAGTATGGGAAGTTTCTTTAGTGGCAAAGAATCCAGAAATTTATTAAGGTTTTTACATTAAAAATAAAAGGGTTCTGATTCTGGTCAACATGTAGTAAGCACACTCTACCCTTTTCCTCTGAGTAAATACAATTAAAATCCTAGGGCAGACTCCATGGACCAGCTGTCTGAGTACCCTGAAAGATAAATGGTAGCAGATGGAATGGGAAAGGAAGTTGTTTTTGTTTTTTCTCTCCGTAGAATACTTTCCAGCCTGAACTCAAAGGTAACCCAAAACCTGGAACTGGACACTAGGTGCAGACAGAAAGAAGTCTGAGAGAAGCCCTGTCTTTATAGTCTGAGGAGTGAGAAAAAGGGGATTCTTAAAGAGGTTGGAAGGAAGGGATGGAGGAAGAGAATCTTTTGTGTTTTGGTTGCTTTTTTTTTTTTTTTCCATTTTGTCCTGCTCTTGTCCCCCATGAAATTCTGTGGTGGTGAAGGCAGCAATGACATTGGCAGCCAGGTGGGAGCGGAATCCTTTTATTTATAGGGATTATGGTCCTAAGAGCATGGAGATATTTGCTGATTTTGTCCTCTCAATTCTCACCACTTTACCCGGGAAGCAGTCACAGTTGTGGAGGCGCTCAGCAGAGCAGGAAAACGAAAGCCCTTCCCTTCTAGCCAGAAGACCCAGAAAAGGTCCTCTAGGAGCTGGAATGTCTTGGGAGGATTGTAGAGAGGAAGGAACTCAACAAAGTGAACCCATAATATTGTGTATGAACTCCTGGGTTCTTTTCCAAAATAGCATATGTGCATCTGACTCTAAACAGCATGCCAAATGCTAGACTACTGCCCAAGTCCTATGCTGGCCGTTGCACAATATGCATGAGACAAATCAAAATGGTACTGCAAGGGCTTTGAAAACCAAACTGACATTGGAACCACAGCCCAGGGAAATTTGATAGGAATTTGTGGATTGGACTTGATCAGGTAGATTGCTGCTAAAACAAAAATCCAACGTTTTCCGTTGGATTTAAACAAGGTTCAGAGTAACATAGCGTAGTATCTAAACATTCAAAATTACTCCACATGTAAAGAATCAGGAAAATCTCACCATCTCTTAAGAAGAAAAGACAGTCAACAGATGGCAACCATGACATGACATAGATGTTGGAATCATCAAAGAGTTTAAAGTGTAATTATTAATTAAAACCTTGCTCTAATAATTGAGGGTGAACCTCCTTGAAGCAAATGGAAAGTTATACATTTGAATTTAATATTGGAAGTTTTGGGACTTCCTGGTGGTGCAGTGGATAAGACTTTGTGCTCCCAAAGCAGGGGGCCTGAGTTTGATCCCTGGTCAGGGAACTAGATCTCATATGCATGCTGCAACTAAGAGTTCGCCTGCCACAACTAAGGAGCTCGCCTGCCGCAGCTAAGGAGCCCACCTGCTGCAACTAAGGAGCCTATGTACCACAACTAAGGAGCCCACGTGCCACAACTAAGGAGCTGGAGAGCTTCAACTAAGGAGACTTGGAGCTGCAACTGAGCCCGCGAGCCACAACTAAGGAGCCTGCCTGCTGCAACTAAGACCTGGTGCAACCAAATAAATAAATGTATATTTTTATAAAACATAAAAAAATAAAATTGGAAGTTTTATAACTAAAACTAAATTTAAAATTCATTGAGTGGTGTCAGTGACAGAATAGGGATATATTAAGTCAGTTAACTTGAAGGTAGAAGAATAAAAACTATCTAGTCTGACCAACAGAGATTTAAAATAAACTGAAGAAAGATGAGAGCTTCAGGGACCCATGGGACAATAACAGAAAGCTTATCTTTCATGTTATTGAAGTCCCAAAAGGAGTGGAGATGGAGTGGTGCAGAAAAAGTGTTTGTGGAAATTATAGAAAGAAAGAAAGAAAGAAATATGTTTCTATTTGCAGTTGACATGATAGTCTGCTTAGAAAATCCCAAGGAATGTACAAAAAAGACTGTGGAACTAATTAGTGAGTTCAGCACAATTGTAGGATACAAGATCAACATATTAAAATCAGTTATATTTCTTTGTACTAGCAATTAACATGGGGAAACTGAAATTGAAAACACAACCACTAAAAAAACTATTAGGTGTAAATCTAACAAAACATGTACAGCGCTTGTATGCTGAAAACTATACAATAATGATTAAAGAGGGAATTCCCTGGCGGTCCAGTGGTTAGGACTCCATGCTTCCATTGCAGGGGGTGTGGGTTCTATCCCTGGTCAGGAAACTAAGATTCCCACAAGCCATGGCTTGGCCAAAAAAAAAAAGAAAAATGGTTAGAGAAATCAAAGATCTAAATAAATGGAGAGAGATGTCATGTTCATAGATTGGAAGAGTAAACATAGTAGTGATGTCAGTTCTTCTCAAATTGATACGTATGTTTAATGTAGTTCCTATCAAAATTCTAGCAAGATTTTTGTAGACATAGACTAGATTACTCTAAAATGTATATGGAAAGCAAGTAAACTAGAATGGGTAGAACAATTTTGAAGAAGAATAAAATGGAAGGAATCACTTTACTCATTTCAAGACTTTATAGCTATTGTAATCAAGACTGTGTAGTATTGGTGGAGGGCTAGACACTTAGGTCCCTGGAACATTATAGAAAACCCAGAAATAGACTCATAAAGTACAGCCAACTGGTTTTTTTATTTGGTTACACCAGGTCTTAGTTGCAGCACGTGGGCTCCTTAGTTGCAGCTCGCCAGCTCCTTAGTTGCAGCATGTGAGTTCCTTACTTGTGACATGCAAACTCGTAGTTGCGGCATGCATGTGGGATCTAGTTCCCTGACCAGGGATAAAACCCAGGCCCTGTACATTGGGAGCATGGAGTCTTATCCACTGTGCCACCAGGGAAGTCCCCAGCCAACTGCTCTTTGACTGAATGTTTGTGTTCCTCCTGCCCCAAATTCGTATGTTGAAATCTTAACCCTTGGTGTGATTGTATTAGGGAGTTGGGGCCTTTGGGAGGTAATTAAATCGTGAGGGTGGAGTCCTCATGAATGGGATTACTACCCTTATAAAAGAAACCCCAGAGAACTCTCACTCCCTTTTCTGCCATGTGAGGGCACAGTGAGAAGATGGCCAATTATGAACCAGGAAGTGGGCCCTCACCAGAAACTGAATCTGCCAGTGCCTTGATCTTGGACTTCCTAGCCTTTAGAACAGTGAGAAGTAAATATTTGTTGTTTAAGCCACCCAGTGTATGCTATTTTTATTATAGCAGCACAAAGGACTAAGACAGGTGCCAAAGCAATTCATTGGATGAAAGGTAGTCTTCTCAACAATTGGTGCTAGAACAATTGGTTATCCATAGGGAAAAACAAAACGCAAAAATCCTAGATCTAATCTCACATCTTACAGAAAAAAATACTCAAATGTATCATAGGTTTAAATGTAAAACTATAAAAAATTTTAAGAGAAAACCTCAGAGAAAAATTTCAGAATTCTTTTACATGACACCTAAAGCATGATCCATTCCACCTAAAGGGAAAAAAAAAAGGGTAAATTAGACTTCATCAAAATTAAAAGCTTCGGCTCTATCACAGAGTCTGTGCAAAGAATTTAAAAAAGAGGTTATAGACGTGAAGAAAATATTTGTGAACAACATATCTGGTAGGGACTTATATCCAGAATATATAAGGAAATCTCAACAACTCCTAAATACCAAGGGGATCAAAGAAGAAAATACAAGAGAAGATAGAAAATACTTTGAGATGGATGAAAAGAGAAATCACAAATACAGAAACTATGGGATGCAGCTAAAGTAGTGTTTGGAGGGAAATTTACAGCTGTAAATGCCTGTATTAAGAAAGAAGAAAGAGAGAGTGGAGACAGCAGAAGCAAGAAGAACTACAGTCCTGCAGCCTGTTGAACGAAAACTACATTTACAGAACGATAGACAAAATGAAAAGGCAGAGGACTATGTACAGATGAAGGAACAAGATAAAACCCCAGAAAAAGAACTAAATGAAGTGGAGATAGGCAATCTTCCAGAAAAAGAATTCAGAATAATGATAGTGAAAATGATCCAGGACCTCGAAAAAAGAATGGAGGCAGAGATGGAGAAGATGCAAGAAATGTTTAACAAAGATCTAGAAGAATTAAAAAACAAACAGAGATGAACAATACAATAACAGAAATGAAAAATGCACTAGAAGGAATAAATAACAGAATAACTGAGGCAGAAGAACAGATAAGTGACCTGGAAGACAGAATGGTGGAATTCACTGCCACGTAACAGAATAAAGAAAAAAGAATGAAAAGAAACGAAGATAGCCTAAGAGACCTCTGGGACAACATTAAACGCACCAACATTCATGTTATAGAGGTCACAGAAGGAGAAGAGACAGAGAAAGGACCCAAGAAAACATTTGAAGAGATTATAGTTGAAAACTTCCCTAACAAGGGAAAGGAAATAGCCACCCAAGTCCAGGAAGCGCAGAGAGTCCCAGGTAGGATAAACCCAAGGAGAAACACGCCGAGACATATAGTAATCAAAATGACAAATTAAAGACAAAGAAAAATTATTAAAAGCAACAAGGGGAAAATGACAAATAACATACAAGGGAACTCCCATAAGGTTAACAGCTGATTTCTCAGCAGAAACACTATAAACCAGAAGGGAGTGGAATTATACTTTTAAAGTGATGAAAGGAAAGAACCTACAACCAAGATTACTCTACCTGGCAAGGATCTCATTCAGATTTGATGGAGAAATCAAAAGCTTTACAGACAAGCAAAAGCTAAGAGAATTCAGCACCACCAAACCAGCTCTACAACAAATGCTAAAGGAACTTCTCTAAGTGGGAAACACAAGAGAAGAAAAGAACCTACAAAAACAAACCCAAAACAATTAAGAAAACTCATAAGAACTTCACATATCGATAATTACCTTAAATGTGAATGGATTAAATGCTCCAACCAAAAGACACAGGCTCGCTGAATGGATACAAAAACAAGACCTATATATATGCTGTCTACAAGAGACCCACGTCAGACCTAGGGACACATACAGACTGAAAATGAGGGGATGGTAAAAGATATTCTATGCAAATGGAAATCAAAAGAAAGCTGGAGTAGTGATACTCATATCAGATAAAATAGACTTTATTTTATTTTATTTTTTAATAAATTTATTTATTTATTATTTTAGTTTTGGCTGCTTTGGCTCTTCATTGCTGCACGGGGGCTTTCTCTACTTGCGGTGAACGGGTGCTACTCTTCGTTGCGGTGCGTGGACTTCTCATTGCGGTGGCTTCCCTTGTTTCAGAGCACTGGCTCTAGGCATGTGGGCTTCAGTAGTTGTGGCTCACAACTCTAGAGCACAGTCTCAGTAGTTGTGGTGCACAGGCTTAGTTGCTCCGTGGCATGTGGGATCTTCCCGGACCAGGGCTCGAACCCGTGCCCCCTGCATTGGCCAGCAGATTCTTAACCACTGTGCCACCAGGGAAGCCCAAAATAGACTTTAAAATAAAGACTGTTACAAGAGAGAAGGAAGGACACTATATAATGATCAAGGCGTCAATCCAAGAAGAAGATACAACAATTATAAATATATATGCACCCAACATAGGAGCACCTCAATACATAAGGCAAATGCTAAGAGCTATAAAAGAGGAAATCGACAGTAACACAATAATAGTGGGGACTTCAATACCTCACTTACACCAATGGACAGATCATCCAGACAGAAAATTAATAAGGAAACACCAGCTTTAAATGACACAGTAGACCAGACAGATTTAATTGATATTTATAGGACATTCTATCCAAAAACAATTGATTACACTTTCTTCTCAAATGCACATGGAACATTCTCCAGGATAGATCACATCTTGGGTCACAAATCAAGCCTTGGTAAATTTTAAAAAATTGAAATCATATTAAGCATCTTTTCCAACCACAATGCTATGAGATTAGAAATCAGTTACAGGGAAAAAAAATGTAAAAAACACAAACACATAGGGGCCAAACAATACATTACTAAATAACCAAGAGATCACTGAAGAAATCAAAGAGGAAATCAAAAAATACCTAGAAACAAATGACAACGAAAACACGACGATCCAAAACCTATGGGATGCAGCAAAAGCAGTTCTAAGAGAAAGTTTATAGCAATACAATCCTACCTCAAGAAACAAGAAAAATCTCAAATAAACAATCTAACCTTATGCCTAAAGGAACTTGAGAAAGAAGAGCAAACAAAACCCAAAGTTAGTAGAAGGAAAGAAGTCATAAAGAACAGAGCAGAAATAAATGAAGTAGAAACAAAGAAAACAATAGCAAAGATCAATAAAACTAAAAGCTGGTTGTTTGAGAAGATAAACAAAATTGATAAACCTTTAGCCAGACTCATCAAGAAAAAGAGGGAGAGGACTCAAATCAATAAAATTAGAAGTGAAAAAGGAGAAGTTACAACAGACACCACAGAAATTCAAAGCATCCTAAGAGACTACTACAAGCAACTCTATGCCAATAAAATGGACAACCTGGAAGAAATGGACAAATTCTTAGAAAGGTATAGCCTTCCAAGACTGAACCAGGAAGAAATAGAAAATATGAACAGACCAATCACAAGTAATGAAATTGAAACTGTAATTAAAAATCTTCCAACAAACAAAAGTCCAGGACCAGATGGCTTCACAGGTGAATTCTATCAGACATTTAGAGAAGAGCTAACACCCATCCTTCTCAAACTTTTCCAGAAAATTTCAGAGGAAGGAACACTCCCAAACTCATTCTACGAGGCCACCATCACCCTGATACCAAGACCAGACAAAGATACTACAGAAAAAGAAAATTACAGACCAATATCATTGGTGAATATAGATGCAAAAATCCTCAACAAAATACTAGCAAACAGAATCCAACAACACATTAAAAGGATCATACACCATGATAAGTGGGATTTATCCCAGGGGTGCAGGGATTCTTCAGTATACGCAAATTAATCAATGTGATACAGTATATTAAAAAACTGAAGAATAAAAACCATATGATCATCTCAATAGATGCAGAGAAAGCTTTTGACAAAATTCAACACCCATTTATGATAAGGACTCTCCAGAAAGTGGGCATAGAGGAAACCTACGTCAAGATAATAAAGGCCATATACAACAAAACCACAGCAAACATCGTTGTCAGTGGTGAAAAACTGAAAGCATTTCCTCTAAGATGAGGAACAAGACAAGGATGTCCACTCTTGCCACTCTTATTCAACATAGTTTTGGAAGTCTTAGCCACAGTAATCACAGAAGAAAAAGAAATAAAAGGAATCCAAATTGGAAAAGAAGAAGTAAAACTGTCACTGTTTGCAGATGACCTGATACTATACATAGATAATCCTAAAGATACCACCAGAAAACTCTAGAGCTAATCAATGAATTTGGTAAAGGTGCAGGATACAAAATTAATGTGCAAAAATCTCTTGCATTCCTATAACAACGAAAGATCAGAAAGAGAAATTAAGGAAACAATCTCATTTCACCATTGCAACAAAAAGAATAAAATACCTAGGAATAAATCTACCTAAGGAAGTAAAAGACCTGTACTCAGGAAACTATAAGTCACTGATGAAAGAAATCAAAGATGACACGTACAGATGGAGAGATATACCATGTTCTTGGATTGGAAGAATCAATATTGTGAAAATGACTATACTGCTCAAAGCAATCTACAGATTCAGTGCAATCCCTATCAAATTACCAATGGCATTTTTTACAGAACTAGAACAAAAAATCTTAAAATTTGTATGTAGACACAAAAGATCCTGAACAGCCAAAGCAATCTTGAGGGAAAAAAACAGAGCTAGGGAAAAAAACAGAGCTGGAGAAATGAGACTCCCTGACTTCAGACTATACTACAAAACTACAGTAATCAACACAATATGGTACTGGCACAAAAACAGAAATATAGATCAATGGAACAGGATAGAAAACCCAGAGATAAACCCATGCACCGGTGGTCAACTAATCTATTACAAAGGAGGCAAGGATATACAATGGAGAAAAGACAGTCTCTTCAATAAGTGGTGATGGGAAAACTGGACAGCTACATGTAAAAGAATGAAATTAGAACACTCCCTAACACCATGCACAAAAATAAACTCAAAATGGATTAAAGACCTAAATGAAAGACCAGACACTATAAAACTCTTAGAGGAAAACATAGGAAGAACACTCTGACATAAATCACAGCAAGATCTTTTTTGATCCACGTCCTAGAGTAATGGAAATAAAAACAAAAATAAACAAATGGGAACTAATGAAACTTAAAAGCTTTTGCACAGCAAAGGAAACTACAAACAAGATGAAAAGACAGCCCTCAGAATGGGAGAAAATATTTGCAAATGAATCAACGGACAAAGGATTAATCTCCAGAATATATAAACAGTTCATGCAGCTCAGTATTAAACAAACAAACAAAAAACAAACAAACAAACAACCCAATCCAAAAATGGGCAGAAGACCCAAATAGGCATTTCTCCAAAGAAGACATACAGATGGCCAAGAAGCACATGAAAAGCTGCTCAACATCACAAATTATTAGAGAAAAGCAAATCAAAACTACGATGAGATATCACCTCACACCAGTTAGAATGGGCATCATCAGAAAATCTACAAGCAACAAATGCTGGAGAGGGTGTGGAGAAAAGGGAACCCTCTTGCACTGTTGGTGGGAATGTAAATTGATACAGCCACTATGGAGAACAGTATGGAGGTTCCTTAAAAAAATAAAGATAGAATTACCATATGACCCAGCAATCCCACTACTGGGTATATACCTAGAGAAAACCATAATTCAAAAAGACACATGCACCCCAGTGTTCATTGCAGCACTATTTACAGTATCCAGGACATGGTAGGAACCTAAATGCCCATCGACAGACAAATGGATAAAGAAGATGTGGTGCATATATACAATGGAATATTACCCAGCCTTAAAAAGGAATGAAATTGGGTTATTTGTTGAGACGTGGAGGTAAGAAAGAGAAAAATGGGGCTTCCCTGGTGGCGCAGTGGTTGAGAATCTGCCTGCTAATGCAGGAGACACGGGTTCGAGCCCTGGTCTGGGAAGATCCCACATGCCACGGAGCAGTTGGGCCCGTGAGCCACAGCTGCTGAGCCTGCGCGTCTGGAGCCTGTGCCCCGCAACGGGAGGGGCCGCGATAGTGAAAGGCCCACGCACCGCGATGAAGAGCGGTCCCCGCACCGCGATGAAGAGTGGCCCCCACTTGCCGCAACTAGAGAAAGCCCTCGCACGAACCGAAGACCCAGCACAGCCAAAAATATATAAATAAATAAATAAAATAAATTTAATAAATAAATAAATTTAAAAAAAAAAGAAAGAGAAAAATATCGCATATTAACGCATATATGTGGAATCTAGAAAAATGGTACAGATGAACCCTTTTGCAAGGCGGAAACAGAGACACAGATGTAGAGAACAAACATACAGACACCAAGAGGGAAAGCAGGGGGTGGTGGTCGTGATGGTGGGATGAATTGGGAGATTGGGATTGATGTATATACACTAGTATGTATAAAACAGATAACTAATAAGAACCTGCTGTTTAAAAAAAATAGAATTAATTTTAAAAAATGAGAAAGAAGAGCTCAAATCAGTAACATTAAGAAACTAGAGAAAGAAGAAAAAGAAGAGCAAAATAAACCAAAAGCAAACAGAAGGAAGAAAATAATAAAGACTAGAGTGGAAACAAATGAATAGAGACTAGGAAAATAATAGAGTAAATAAAAGCAAGAGTTTGCTCTTTTAAAAGATCAGCACCTGAGGAAAAAAAGGGGAGACTCAAACAGCTAGAATCATTAATGAAAGTGGGGACGTTAACACCGAGCTTTCAGAAATAAAAATGATTTATAATACTTTGAACAGCAAATATTATGCCAATAAATTAGATAGCCTAGGTGAAAATGGACAAATTCCTAGAAAACACACAAACTAACAAAATTTACTCAAGAAGAAATAGAAAGTCTGAAGAGATGTAACAAGTAAAGAGATTAATAGTTTATAAACTTCCCACACAGAAAAAAAAAGCCCAGGGACTTTCCTGGTGGCACAGTGGTTAAGAATCCACCTGCCAATGCAGGGGACATGGGTTTGAGCCCTGGTCCGGGAAGATCCCACATGCCGCGGAGCAACTAAGCCCGTGTGCCACAACTACTGCGCCTGTGCTCTAGAGCCCGCAAGCCACAACTATGGAGCTTGCATACCACAGCTACTGAAGCCCGCATGCCTAGAGCCCATGCTCTGCAACAAGAGAAGCCACCGCAGTGAGAAGCATGCACACCACAATGAAGAGTAGCCCCCTGCTCTCTGCAACTAGAGAAAGCCAGCGTGCAGCAACAAAGACCCAATGCAGCCAGAAATAAATAAATAAAATTATTTAATTAAACAAAAAAAGCCCAAGATCAGATGGCTTCACTAGTAAATTCTACTAGATGTTTAAAGAAGATTTATCATGAACTGTTCTATAAAAGTACAAAGGAGGGGGCTTCCCTGGTGGCGCAGTGGTTGAGAATCTACCTGCCAATGCAGGGGACACGGGTTCGAGCCCTGGTCTGGGAAGATCCCACATGCCGCGGAGCAGCTGGACCCGTGAGCCACAATTACTGAGCCTGCGCGTCTGGAGCCTGTGCTCTGCAACAAGCGAGGCCGCGATAGTGAGAGGCCCATGCACCGCGATGAAGAGTGGCCCCCGCTTGCCGCAACTAGAGAAAGCCCTCGCACAGAAACGAAGACCCAACACAGCCATAAATAAATAAATAAATAATTTTAAAAAAGTGTTAAAAAAAAAAAAAGTACAAAGGAGCACTTGCCAAGTTATTCTACAAGGCCAGCATTACCCTAATACCAAAGCCAGACAAAGACATAAAAAAAGAAAGTTATACACCAGTATCCCTTATGAATGTAGATACAGAAGTTCTCAATATTATTAAACCGAGTCTAGCAACATTTAAAGGGATTATACCCAGGAATGCAAAGTTGGTTCAATACGAGAAAAAATCAATCAGTGTAATATACCTTATTAGTAGGATAAATTTAAAACCACATGATCATCTCAAAAGACACAAAGCATAATACCCTTTCATGATTAAAAAAAAAAAACACTCAACAAACTAGGAATAGATGGGGACTCCCTCAACTTGATAAAGGGCTTATATGAAAAACTCCCATGTAATACCATACTTAAGGTGAAAGACTGAATGCTCCTTTCCTAAGATCAGGAATAAGATGCATTCTCACCACTGCAGTTCAACATTGTACCAGAAGTTCTAGCCACCACAATTTTACAAGAAAAACAAAAGGCATCCAGATTGGAAAAGAAGTTAAACTATCTCTATTTGCAAATTACATGATCTCATATATATAACAGCTTAAGGAATACACACACAGATACATGCACACATGCACAGGTTCAGTGTCACTAGCCATTAGGGAAATGCAAATTAAGATCCAATAAGATACTAATACAGTCTTACTAGTACAGCTAAAATAAAGAATAGTGACAATACCAAATGCTGGTGAGGATGCTAAGAAACGAAGTCTCTCATGCTGCTGGTGAAAATGTAAAATGGTATGGGCACTCTGGAAAATATTTTGGCAGTTTCTTAGGATAAATTTTGCTTTGGAAAAGCTTTGCGTTAAAATGAATGCAGTGGAGTAAAGATGAATAATTCCCCTCTTGCTTGGTTCAGGTAGGTGGGCTGTGTAATGAACTAGAATTTGGATTTCTTTTTTTTTTTTTTTTTTTTTTTAATTTTCTTGGTGCTGTGAAAATTAGCAATTAGTATAACTAATAAAGATTAGTGGAAACTGAAAACGACTAAGGTCATGTCAGAAAGATTTGTATTTGCTGCAGAATTGAAGTGAGATGGTTTTTTTCTCAATTAGTAGTTCCATGTATAAGAGAACCCACCCACCCCCCTGTCCCCTGCCTCTTGTGTTACCAATTTGTGTGCGGAAGAGGCCTGAGAAGGAGATAAGGATTAGTAGGATCGCAATTTCCTGGAGGGCTTGGTTTTGGGACACTTAAGGGAAGAGATGTGGGGCTTGGCAGAGGACTGAGGTTGGAAAAGCTACAACTTGTTTATGGCCATCAGTCTTCAGGGATCCTCTTGACAGCGTCTTTCCACAGGCATATATCTCATTAGTGTTTGTTTTCCCCCTTGAGGTAGAACGGAGGGTTGGGGACACAGGAGCAGAAACGTTGCTTCCCTGGAGTCCTTGTTTATGCTGGGTGGTGAGCACTGTTGCTGGTGCCCTGCTGCAAGTCTACTGCTTAAGACCTTTTTGAGCTGTTACGTTCCAGGTGAGCCTTGTGAATGGTTGAGCTGTTGTCAGCACCTCTGCTCCTTGGGTCAGCAGCTGTCGCCTGCTGATTCCTCTATCTGTTGCCTTCTGAATTGAGACTTGTGCTTCCAGGAGGGTGGATGGAGTGGTAGCCATTCCTTCTTGTGAATTGGCTGTGGTGTGACTCCTTTTGCTTCTCCCTTCTGGTCTCACACTTCTGAGGTATCATCTCCTTGGTCTGGGTTTTCATCAGTGAGCTGAATCAAGCCAAGACACATGTCTGGGCAGGTTCCCTGTAACACAGACCAAAGAAAACAGCAACATGGAACAGGAGAAGTGGATTTAAACTTGATTTTCCTCGGTGAGCTCAGCAAGGAAAGGAATTCTAGATTCCTGGGCCCTTCTGCTAGAGTTTTCTATTCTGATTTTATTGGTTTAAGATTCTCTACTTGGAAGCAACAGAAATTAACTGGCTCACACAAGCAAAAGGAGTATTTATTGGAAGGATATGGGGTGGCTCACAGACTGGAAAGAAGAGCTGATGAGCTCGTCTTCAGAAAGGGCTGGAGCCAGAGCAGCCCGTGATCTGGGGAGCAGGAACCTCTTGGGGAAGAATAAACACCACCGTATCCAGTTTTGCTTCTTTTTGCTCAGAAGTCAAAGGCCAGGGAGAGAGGCCTAACCAGCCTGGTGGGGGTCAGGGAGGGGCACCTTAACTGGCCATATGTCCAGGCCAAATCCTGTGGAGAAAGGTGGTTCTCAGAGCCACACTGGACTGCTGTTACTCCAAGGACGAGACAGCTGCTGGGCAGGCAGAAATAGGAGGGACCCTTTGCCCTCACCCTCCCAGGAACAACTGGGGGACCAGGAGCAGAGACTTCTACCCAATACCACTGTCACAGTGAATTTTGTTTTATGTCAGGGGCCTAGACTTTTTGGTGTTTTTGTGTTGAGGGCTGACCCCACTGGACTTTCTTTATCAATGAATCACTGTTTGTGCAAGAATGTGTTTTTTGAGGGATCAGTCCTTGTATAAAGGTTTTTCCCAAGGATTTCTTTCGGTCTGGCCTGTGCACAGAGAATGGGGGGGGGAGGGTTTCCAGAATGTCCATTTGGCCAAGAGCAGCTGAAGGTGCTGTCTGTTACACAGGAGTGCTTGCCTGTGCCACGTGTGAGAAAAATGCCCTCTCTAGGGAGTGGCCTTTTAGAAGTACCTAATATGGAAGAGGATTGAGAGTTTATTACCAGAGCCAGAGAGGCAGTTTTTTTGTTTCTTTGGTTAGACGTACTTAGACACTACCCACAGTCACTAGGAGCCGACCAAGATTGTGTGTGTGTGTGTGTGTGTGTGTGTGTGTGTGTGTGTGTGTGTGTTTTGGGATTGATGTCTCCAGATCTTGCATGTAGGCTTCCTGATTCCCTATCCACGTCCCTGCCACCTCCCCCAGCAGCCCTAGTGTTGAGAGCCAAGTACTCTTTGTTAATTGGCTTTTCTCCCTTCTTGCCAGGTGCCTGCCTGCAGATGGTGTCCATTGTCAGTGCTGTCCAACGTGTGCCAGGCTGATCCATGGTCACTTTCCGGGATGGCAGCAAGGTGACTTCAGCTGAGGATGACCCTGACTGAAAGGCTGCGTGAGAAGATATCTCAGGCCTTCTACAACCATGGGCTGTTCTGTGCGTCCTACCCCATCCCCATCATTCTCTTCACGGGGCTCTGCATCTTAGCCTGCTGGTATGTTTCCAAGTTGCCCTGGATATGGTGGGCCAGTGCCTTGGCACAATAGATTTCCTAACCCTGACTGTTCAGTAGCCCTTGGACTGTGTGCTTTTTATACAATGGAACTTGAGGCTCATTGGATCTGTTGAGTGGAAAGCTCTAGTCCTGAGGTGTTTAGCCACTACAGTAAAACAGTCCAGGCTGGCCCTGACTTGGTGAGTCACCAGATTTGTTCACATTGCTGGTAATCTGTGTGAAAATAATGTTTAGATGTTTCTAAGAAACTGCAGGATAATTGAAAGCATGATCTTTTAATTTTCCTTCTCAACAGTGGCAGCTTCCTTTTGGTACCTGGTTAAGAGCAGGAGCCTTGGAATGTTGCAAGGCAAAGTCCGTTTGAACAATTCCTTGGACACTGTCTTGTAGGCTAACCCCAGAGACTTGGTTTTCTGCTCTCTAGTCATTTTCTTGTGTTCATGTGGACCCTCCTTCTGACCTCTGGTTGATACTTGGGGCCTGCTGTGCTCACCAAGGACTGTTGTGACTGTCATTCTGTCATAGGGCCCCATAGAACCCTGAAGAGTGTCGCTGATGAGGACATTGTGAAAGGAGAGGCTTGATGTAAGATGATACCCAATGGTCCCCTTGGCTCTCAAACACTGACAGTCATGAAAAGAGCCTATCTGATTATCCTTGTCTCTGGAAGGAATTCTGGTTTCCAGATTCATTGTACATCTAACTTTTATAGATGTTTTCAGTGCTGTGCTGTACGAAGGATGGTTCAGGACTGAACTCGCTATTCAGTTGTTAATGATCCCAAGTTCTTCCCTAATTAGGACAAGGAAAGATGAGCATATTCATTGAGAATTTCCTGCTGGGTGCTGTGTTGGTGCTTCAGGTATATAATTAAATGTCTCATTAATCCTAATAAAAACCTTGGGAAGTGATCCAGTTATATTTCCATTTAACCAAAGGGGGATGGAGGATTAGAGGCTTGCCTGGTCTACACAACGAATAAGTAGGGAAACTGGGGTTCAAATCCAGCTTTAAAGGGATTCTGGTGCCTGCACCTGTGGCACTCTGTTCCCCCTGACTCTCCTCACTCTGGCTCAGTGTATTTGTACTGATGTTTAAACTTTGTTAATTTGTGTTGTACAAGATTAGACACTTGTGGCTATGTCCTGTAACTGATGAATTAGTAGTGTTCTGAGAACCCAGATCTTGGATTTGCTTGTTGTTTTTTCCTGTAGGTTAATTGACCCATCTGTCTCTTTCAAAATCATACTTTTCTAGGCCTGGCCTATATGGTAGGGCAGTGGTTCTTAAACCTGAGCTAGCATCAAAATTACCTGGAGGGCATGTTAAACAAGATTGCTGGGCCCTACCCCAGTTTCTCATTCATCAGATCTGGATAAACCCAAGAATGTGCATCTCTAAACAAGCTCCCAGGCCTGGGGACTACATGCTGAGAACCACTAGGCTGTGTGTCTTTCTTGAAAATTTCTCTGAAGTTCTACCATGTCTCAGCTGAAAGTATTTTCTCTTTTATTCTAACTTGTAGAGCAGCAGTTTGTGGTGACACTTACGGTTATTGTTACTCGTATTGCCTTCTGTTAGAGGTGGGTGGGGTCCTGCTCCCCCTTCATAAATTCTCAGTTCTTTGATAGCGTCTTTATATGTGTATGTGTATGGTAAGTAAATACATAATGGATGAATACATTGAATTAAACTTGTGTTCTCTGTGGCAGGGGTCCCCAACCCCTGGGCCACGGACCAGTATGGCCTGTTAGTAGCCGGGCCGCACAGCAGGAGGTGAGCGGCGGGTGAGCGAGCAATGCTTCCTCTGCCACTCCCCATGGCTCACATTACTGCATGAACCACCCCCACCCACCCCCACACTGGTCCATGGAAAATTGTCTTCCACGAAACTGGTCCCTGGTGCCAAAACGGTTGGGGACCTCTGCTCTATGGGCAGGTTGAGGAGGTGGTTGTGATTCCCCTTCTACAAAGACGGCTCTAGCTACCGGAAAAGGGAAGGATGTTTCCTCTTTGCCATTCATCTTCTGAGGATTGGATTTGGCCAGCTGGGACCAGGCAGCTTCCTGGACAGGGAAAGTAGGCTATGTGTAGCAGCTCAGTTGTAGCTGGGTGCAATTGGCCTTTATCTTTGAATGAATAATTTGATATCACACAAGTGTTTCAAAACAGATTGTCCTTGGATTTATGACTTGGGGGCCTCTGGTATGAAAACTTTATGAGATGGCTAAGGTCTCAAGTGTGGAAGACTCCTTCTCGACTCTGGGTGAATTAGAATGGGATGGAGGATGGGGGAAGAGGCAAATGTGATAATAACAATATTTAACAACCAGTACAGCCCAAATGCAGCCAAGCTGGGCAGACACCTGTCTTATATCCCACAGGTGTCTTGGCTGAACATCAGTCCTGAGAAATGGAGTGGGTGAGCCTCAGGGAAGGATTGGGCTGATAGGAGGGAAAGGAAAACTAATCTTCACTGAGCGCTGGCTTTGTGGTCAGGTGCTTCCACACACAGTATTTCATTTGGTCGCCTAACATCCTTGGAGGATGTGGTTATTCCCTAGTTCTTTTGCTGATGATGAAACTAATGTGGAGAGATAGTAAGTGGTATGTGCTGCAACTGGCCGGTCTGTGTGGCAGATCCAAATCTGTACTTTCTCCACTTCGCTGTGATGACATGAACTTTATGAAGAACACTGTTTGGTGCTGATACCTTTCATTGCAGGGAGTCTGCTCCTTGAACGAGAAGCCTCAGAAAGAGAATCTCAGTTGCAGTGGGCCAGGGACAGGGCCTGACAGGATCTGCCTAGACAGAGGATAGAGAGGCTTTTTGAGGCAGTGGCCCTACATAACAGAAGTTGAGGAGAGAGCATAAAATTGGGTTTTACAGCCACCTCAATAAAGATTGCTATAATATATGCCAAGAACTGTGCCAGACCAGTGACGCAGAACACAGTCCCTCCCACAGTCTCGGCCTGAGAGAGATAACTGCAGTGCCATTGGGTATTGTTTGTGCATAGCAGATCTGACCTAACTTTGGTGCAAAGGGAGACAGCGTTAGGGAGGCTTCCAGGGAGGAGGACACCTGAGCTGAGCCCTACAGGAAGAATAGGTGGCATCTTCCTTGCCTCCTTTCCTGTTTATGGTTGTGTTCATGCAGCTCGCCGCTCTCCCAACAAAAGCACAGGGAGGCTACTACCCTGGCGCACCCCTCTGAACCTGCTGCCTCTTTTGGTCCCACTCTCTAAGGGCACTGTGGTTTCCTCTTGTCTTTACAGTCACCCTGTACTGGGGTGTACCGTCACATTCTTAATGCTGTGTACTTATTTTTTTAAACCAGCATCTTTGTTATGTGATTGTAAAGGAATTTTTAAAATTCCTAAAAATCTTAAAAATTAAATCTTAAAATTTCTTAAAATCTGATTGGCTTAGGAGAAAATTTCTAAGGCTAGATGAAGTCCCTCAGCCTCCAAAGATGATAAAGGTTGTATCAGAAAATCCAGAGATTCTGGGCCTTTATGGAAAGGAGACCAGATATTGTGGACCCAGGGCACAAGCCTCGCTATCCTCTTCTGTATGGGAAGCTTTTCTATCCAGAGCATCTCCCCTTCTGCCAGAGCTACAGGTTGCCTGCAGAAAATAAAGTGCGGTTAATAGATAGGTGGTTTTTTTTTTTCATATTCTGTAATTTTTTTTTAATTGAAGGATAGTTGATTTACAGTGTTGTGTTAGTTTCTGGTGTACAGCAAAGTGATTCAGTTATACATATATATACACAAATTCTTTTTCATATTCTTTTCCATTATGGTTTATTATAGGATATTGAATATAGTTCCCTGTGCTATACAGTAGAACCTTGTTTTGTTTATTTTATATATAGTAGTTTGTATCTTCTAATCCCAAACTCCTTATTTATCCCTCCCTGACCCCCTTTCCCCTTTTATAACCATAAGTTTGTCTTCTATGTCTGTGAGTCTGTCTCTGTTTCATAAATAAGGTCACATTTGTGTCATATTTTAGATTCCACATATAAGTGATATCATAAAGTATTTGTCTTTCTCTTGCTGACTTCACTTCGTATGATCATCTCTAGGTCCATCCATGTTGCTGCAAATGGCATTATTTCATTCTTTCTTTATGAGTAGTATTCCATTGTATATATTTACCACATCTTCTTTATCCATTCATCTGTCAAGACATTTAGGTTGTTTCCATGTCTTGGCTATTGTAAATAGTGCTGCTGTGAACATAGGGGTGCATGTATCTTTTTGAATTTTGGGTTTCTCTGGGTATATGCCCAGGAGTGGGATTGTTGGATCACATGGCAACTCTATTTTTGTTTTTTTAAGAAACCTCTGTATTGTTTCTGTAGTGGCTGTACCAATTTACATTCCCACCAAGAGTGCAGGAGGGTTCCCTTCTCTCCACACCCTCTCTGGCATTTATTGTTGGTGGATTTTTTGATGATAGCCATTCTGACTGGTGTGAGATGGTACCTCATTGTAGTTTTGATTTGCATTTCTCTAATAATTAGTGATGTTGAGCATCTTTTCATGTGCTTATTGGCCATCTGTATGTCTTCTTTGGAGAAATGAGTAGATAGCTTTTAGTAGTTTTATTAGATACTCAGATTCCATTTAACTGCTTACCTTTATTGTACCTGGAATGAGAGTTGTTCGGCTTGAACCGAAAGGACTGCTGCTCTTGCTACCTCTGTCTGGATCTAGCAGCTGCCTGGGCTGTGGACCTGTTCATCCCACTGGATCACCCTGGGAGCCATAAATGTTCTTTCCTCTGGGAAAATCTGATGAAACTTGTAGCAAGTAGGCACTGTGGCAAGAGGTATCTGTTTACATTTCCTAGAGGTTAGGCCACCAGGACCGGAGGTGTGGCTCAGCAGCAGTCCAGCAAGGCAGAGGGTGCTATTTCTTGGGACCTGTCCTGGGAAGTGGTAGGTATGCCGTGGAATGAAGGAAGAGTGTCTGGGTGCCAGGCCAGCTGAATTGCCCTATGTGTGGGTCAGAGGTTAATGTGAGGGGTCATCAGGTCACCTGTGATTCCATAACCTGCTGGTCATGGTTAGAGAGGGTGGATTTTAACTTGGAGAGCAAGTTGGAATCATGATGAGACCATTCCAAACCTCCTGAAGGAGGATAATCCTACAGCCTGTGTGGGTATCTGAGAGCAGACTTGGCCCCTTCCTCCTTCTTTTTCTCTGGAGGAAAGCAGCACCTTCAGGCTGAGGCTGGACATCTCAGTTGTGGTGGCCTCCGCTCTCAACCTCTCTCCCTTGTCTGCCCACAGCTCAGGTTTCCCTACGATCATCGTGACCCCTTTGTGGGTGGGCACACAGGAGACTATAGAACAGGCTCCCTCTTTTTGTACCTATGTGGCCACTCTCTGGACACATTTATATTCCTTTCATGAACAAGAAAGAAATATGAGTAACTGAAGCCCTGTCTGCACCTGTGCTTTGGAGAGCCGGGCTGGATAGCTGAGAACAAAGTCCCAGAGCACCACTGACCTCTGCCCCAAAGCCTAGACTCAGGAGCCCAGGGGACCAGCTCCAGAAGCTGCTCCTGGGTCCTGTTCAGCATTCCAAAGCCAGAGCCTCCCTCCAAGCAGAAGTTACCCCTGACCTCACACACGAGCTCTGGAAAAGCTCTGAAAGGCTTGTAGGAGATCAAAGACTCCTTTATCACCCGAAATTTCCTCCAACCCCAGATTTCCTCCAACAGAAGAGAGATCAGGAGATCTCAGAAATTTCCCTTTATAGTCTTTCACTACCCCACCCCGAGTCCTGTATTGTTCTCCCCTGAGAAGGGAAGAGAGAAAACATGTCCCACTCCTGATGTCTCCAGAGAGGTGTCCTGTGCCACATCTCTTGAGTGTCATTTTTCTGGTTGCTCTTCCTGTATGTCTTCCGTGTCTCCTGAGCTCCCATCACAGATGACTGGGAGTGAGAATGGGAGATGTAGAGCCATGAGACCCAGTGCAACATGAAAATGCAGGGCTGCTGCTTCAGAAAGCAGGGGAAAAGTACTGTTAAAGGTACTAAAATATGCTCAGATGGGAGTGGATGAAAGGCTTCCTCCTGCCAAAATGCCCATCAGATTGCTGTGGTGCAGCCAGCATGGGCTAGGCAATGGCCAGTGCCTCACCCTGCTCCAGGACACAGCGGGGTATGCACTTCTGAGCAGCCCTCCATGTTTTGGTCAGGTGCCTCCAGGGGGCAGCAGCAAATGGATACCTGGACAGGGAGGGGAAGGCCAGATTCTGGGATGCAAGTTGGCAGGGGAGCTGGTGGTCAAGCACCTGTCCCGGGGAGGAGGGACCACCTGTGAACCTACACTCCAAATCCTCAGCACATGCTCCATTGTGATGGACTTCATTTACAAAACACAAGTTGAAACATAGATTTATTAAGAATTTCCACATATGGTGAGAATGTAAATTGATACAGCCACTATGGAAAACAGTATGGAGGTTCCTTAAAAAACTAAAAATAGAACTACCATATGACCCAGCAATCCCACTACTGGGCATATACCCAGAGAAAACCGTAATTCAACAAGACACATGCGCTCCAATGTTCATAGCAGCACGATTTACAATAGCCAGGTCATGGAAGCAACCTAAATATCCATCAACAGAGGAATGGATAAAGAAGATGTGGTACATATATACAATGGAATATTACTCAGCTGTAAAAAGGAACGAAATTGGGTCATTTGTAGAGACATGGATGGACCTAGAGAGTGTCACACAGAGTGAAGTAAGTCAGAAAGAGAAAAACAAATATCGTATATTAACACATATATGTAGAATCTAGAAAAATGGTATAGATGATCTTATTTGCAAAGCAGAAATATAGATACAGATGTAGAGAACAAATATATGGATACCAAGGGGGAAAGGGATGGGGTGGGAGGAATTGGGAGATTGGGATTGACACATATACACTATTGATACTATGTATAAAATAGATAACTAATGAGAACCTACTGTATAGCACAGGGATCTCTACTTAATGCACTGTGGTGACCTAAATGGGAAGGAAATCCAAAAAAGAGGGGATATATGTATATGTATAGCTGATTCACTTTGTAGTACAGTAGAAACTAACACAACATTGTAAAGCAACTATACTCCAATAAAAACTTAAAAAAAAAGAAACCTTGCATTTTGCTTTTTTTTTTTTAAGGAATTCCTTTATTTTTATTATTTATTTCTTTATTTTTGGCTGTGTTGGGTCTTCATTTCTGTGCAAGGGCTTTCTCTAGTTGCAACAAGTGGGGGCCAGTCTTCATCGCGGTGCGCGGGCCTCTCACTATCGCGGCCTCTCTTGTTGTGGAGCACAAGCTCCAGACGCGCAGGCTCAGTAGTTGTGGCTCACGGGCCTAGTTGCTCCGTGGCATGTGGGATCTTCCCAGAGCAGGGCTCGAACCCGTGTCCCCTGCATTGGCAGGCAGATTCTCAACCACTGCGCCACCAGGGAAGCCCAACATTTTGCATTTTTGTAGAATCTTTATCTTGGTGTTTTTCTTGTGCTTCTATTAAAAGGAATTTATGATTGTTTAAAATTTTTTTTTTATTCAAACAGAAAGTCACAAAAATTATAATCATCCTCATCAGTTCATTCAGTCCCATGTAATTAATTTTTTTTATCTTGATCTTTTGTTAGCACTTTTATGAGTTCATCAGTTTTTCATTAGAGTTCTGAAAATGCTTATTCATTCAGTTCAGCAGTACAGTCAGTTACCAGAAACCTGTACTTGTCAGAGTCTTTTCCATGAATTCCTTGAAGATGAAACCCTTTTATAGGAACATATTTGCAAAAGCATCAGAGTACACCCAGAACTGTCTCTAAATGACAAAAGACTTAAAAATGACCACGGTTAAAGATTTGATGAAAGTTCATAATAATGCAATTGACAAGGAAATTTAGTTATTTCTGAGATATACATTTTAAAGTAATAACTAGAATTATGACTTATAACATTATACCAGAACATATAAGATTTTTAGAAATTTCATGTAATGTCTGAAACATTTATATTAACATATTTCCATACAAATAACCCAATGAAAGTTTAGTATTAGTTGTTTTGTTTGTTTTTTTATACTGCAGGTTCTTATTAGTCATCAATTTTATACACATCAGTGTATACATGTCAATCCCAATCGCCCAATTTAGCACACCACCATCCCCACCCCACCGCAGTTTTCCCCCCTTGGTGTCCATATGTCTGTTCTCTACATCTGTGTCTCAACTTCTGCCCTGCAAACCAGCTCATCTGTACCATTTTTCTAGGTTCCACATACATGCGTTAATATACGATATTTGTTTTTCTCTTTCTGACTTACTTTACGCTGTATGACAGTCTCTAGATCCATCCATGTCTCAACAAATGACTCAATTTCGTTCCTTTTTATGGCTGAGTAATATTCCATTGTATATATGTACCACAACTTCTTTATCCATTCGTCTGTCGATGGGCATTTAGGTTGCTTCCATGACCTGGCTATTGTAAATAGTGCTGCAATAAACTTTGGGGTGCATGTGTCTTTTTGAATTATCGTTTTCTCTGGGTATACGCCCAGTAGTGGGATTGCTGGATCATATGGTAAATCTATTTTTAGTTTTTTTAAAGAACCTCCATACTGTTCTCCATAGTGGCTGTATCAATTTACATTCCCACCAACAGTGCAAGAGGGTTCCCTTTTCTCCACACCCTCTCCAGCATTTGTTGTTTGTAGATTTTCTAATGATGCCCATTCTAACTGGTGTGAGGTGATACCTCATTGTAGTTTTGATTGGCATTTCTCTAATAATGAGTGATGTTGAGCATCTTTTCATGTGCTTCTTGGCCATCTGTATGTCTTCTTTGGAGAAATGTCTATTTAGGTCTTCTGCCCATTTTTGGATTGGGTTGTTTGTTTCTTTAATATTGAGCTGAATGAGCTGTTTATATATTTTGGAGATTAATCCTTTGTCTGTTGATTCGTTTGCAAATATTTTCTCCCATTCTGAGGGTTGTCTTTTCGTCTTGTTTATGGTTTCCTTTGCTGTGCAAAAGCTTTGAAGTTTCATTAGGTCCCATTTGTTTATTTTTGTTTTTATTTCCATTACTCTAGGAGGTGGATCAAAAAAGATCTTGCTGTGATTTATGTCAAAGGGTGTTCTTCCTATGTTTTCCTCTAAGAGTTTTATAGTGTCCGGTCTTACATTTAGGTCTCAATTCCATTTTGAGTTTATTTTTGTGTATGGTGTTAGGAAGTGTTCTAATTTCATTCTTTTACATGTAGCTGTCCAGTTTTCCCAGCACCACTAATTGAAGTGACTGTCTTTTCTCCATTGTATATCTTTGCCTCCTTTGTCATAGATTAGTTGACCATAGGTGCGTGGGTTTACCTCTGGGCTTTCTATCTTGTTCCATTGATCTATATTTCTGTTTTTGTGCCAGTACCATATTGTCTTGATTACTGTAGCTTTGTAGTATAGTCTGAAGTCAGGGAGTCTGATTCCTGCAGCTCCGTTTTTTTCCCTCAAGACTGCTTTGGCTATTCGGGGTCTTTTGTGTCTCCATACAAATTTTAAGATGATTTGTTCTAGTTCCGTAAAAAATGCCATTGGTAATTTGATAGGGATTGCATTGAATCTGTAGATTGCTTTGGGTAGTATAGTCATTTCACAATATTGATTCTTCCAATCCAAGAACATGATATATCTCTCTATCTGTTGATATCATCTTTAATTTCTTTAATCAGTGTCTTACAGTTTTCTGCATACAGGTCTTTTGTTTCCCTAGGTAGGTTTATTCCTAGGTATTTTATTCTTTTTGTTGCAATGGTAAATGGGAGTGTTTCCATAATTTCTCTATAAGATTTTTCATCATTAGTGTATAGGAATGCAAGAGATTTCTGTGCATTAATTTTGTATCCTGCAACTTTACCAAATTCATTGATTAGTAGTTTTCTGGTGGCATTTTTAGGATTCTCTATGTATAGTATCATGTCATCTGCAAACAGTGACAGTTTTACTTCTTTTCCAATTTGTATTCCTTTTATTTCTTTTTCTTCTCTGATTGCCGTGGCGAGGACTTCCAAAACTATGTTGAATAATAGTGGTGAGAGTGGACATGCTTGTCTCGTTCCTGATCTTAGAGGAAATGCTTCCAGTTTTTCACCATTGAGAATGATGTTTGCTGTGGGTTTGTCGTATATGGCCTTTATTATGTTGAGGTAGGTTCCCTCTATGCCCACTTTCTGGAGAGTTTTTATCATAAATGGGTGTTGAATTTTGTCAAAAGCTTTTTCTGCATCTATTGAGATGATCATATGGTTTTTATTCTTCAATTTGTTAATATAGTGTATCACATTGATTGATTTGCGTATATTGAAGAATCCTTGCATCCCTGGGATAAATCCCACTTGATAGTGGTGTATGATCCGTTTAATGTGTTGTTGGATTCTGTTTGCTAGTATTTTGTTGAGGATTTTTGCATCTATATTCATGAGTGATATTGGTCTGTAATTTTCTTTTTTTGTAGTGTCTTTGTCTGGTTTTGGTATCAGGGTGATGGTGGCCTCATAGAATGAGTTTGGGAGTGTTCCTTCCTCTGCAGATTTTTGGAAGAGTTGGAGAAGGATGGATGTTAGCTTTTCTCTAAATGTTTGATAGAATTCACCTGTGAAGCCATCTGGTCCTGGACTTTTGTTTGTTGTAAGATTTTTAATCACAGTTTCACTTTCATTACTTGTGATTGGTCTGTTCATATTTTCTGTTTCTTCCTGGTTCAGTCTTGGAAGGCTATACCTTTCTAAGAATTTGTCCATTTCTTCCAGGTTGTCCATTTTGTTGGCACAGAGTTGCTTGTAGTAGTCTCTTAGGATGCCCTGTATTTCTATGGTGTCTGTTGTAACTTCTCCTTTTTCATTTCTAATTTTATTGATTTGAGTCCTCTCACTCTTTTTCTTGATGAGTCTGGCTAATGGCTTATCAATTTTGTTTATCTTCTCAAAGAACCAGCTTTTAGTTTTATTGATCTTTGCTATTGTTTTCTTTGTTTCTATTTCATTTATTTCCGCTCTGATCTTTATGATTTCTTTCCTTCTCCTAACTTTGGGTTTTGTTTGTTCTTCTTTCTCTAGTTCCTTTAGGTGTAAGGTTAGATTGTTTACTTGAGTTTTTCTTGTTTCTTTAGGTAGGCTTGTATAGCTATAAACATCCCTCTTAGAACTGCTTTTGCTGCACCCCATAGGTTTTGGATCGTCGTGTTTTCATTGTCATTTGTCTCTAGGTATTTTTTGATTTCCTCTTTGATTTCTTCAGTGATCTCCTGGTTATTTAGTAACGTATTGTTTAGCCTCCATGTGTTTGTGTTTTTTACGTTTTTTCCCCTGTAATTCATTTCTAATCTCACAGCGTTGTGGTCAGAAAAGATGCTTGATATGATTTCAGTTTTCTTAAATTTACTGAGGCTTGATTTGTGACCCAAGATGTGATCTATCCTGGAGAATGTTCCGTGCACACTTGAGAAGAAAGTGTAATGTGTTGTTTTTGGATGGAATGTCCTATATATATCAATTAAATCTATCTGGTCTATTGTGTCATTTAAAGCTTCTGTTTCCTTATTTATTTTCATTTTGGATGATCTGTCCATTGGTGTAAGTGAGATGTTAAAGTCCCCACTATTATTGTGTTACTGTCGATTTCCTCTTTTATAGCTGTTAGCAGTTGCCTTATGTATTGAGGTGCTCCTATGTTGGGTGTGTATATATTTATAATTGTTATATCTTCTTGGATTGATCCCTTGATCATTATGTAGTGTCCTTCCTTGTCTCTTGCAACATTCTTTATTTTAAAGTTTATTTTATCTGATATGAGTATAGCTACTCCAGCTTTCTTTTGATTTCCATTTGCATGGAATATCTTTTTCCATCCCCTCACTTTCAGTCTGTATGTGTCCCTAGGTCTGAAGTGGGTCTCTTGTAGACAGCATATATATGGGTCTTGTTTTTGTATCCATTCAGCAAGCCTGTGTCTTTTGGTTGGAGCATTTAATCTGTTCACGTTTAAGGTAATTATCGATATGTATGTTCCTATGACCATTTTCTTAATTGTTTTGGGTTTGTTTTTGTAGGTCCTTTTCGTCTCTTGTGTTTCCCACTTAGAGAAGTTCCTTTAGCATTTGTTGTAGAGCTGGTTTGGTGGTGCTGAATTCTCTTAGCTTTTGCTTGTCTGTAAAGCTTTTGATTTCTCCATCAAATCTGAATGAGATCCTTGCCGGGTAGAGTAATCTTGGTTGTAGGTTCTTCCCTTTCATCACTTTAAATATATGGTGCCACTCCCTTCTGGCTTGTAGAGTTTCTGCTGAGAAATCAGCTGTTAACCTTATGGGAGTTCCCTTGTATGTTATTTGTCGTTTTTCCCTTGCTGCTTTCAATAATTTTTCTTTGTCTTTAATATTTGCCAATTTGATTACTATGTGTCTCTGCGTGTTTCTCCTTGGATTTATCCTGCCTGGGACTCTCTGTGCTTCCTGGACTTGGGTGGCTATTTCCTTTCCCATGTTAGGGAAGTTTTCGACTATAATCTCTTCAAATATTTTCTCTGGTCCTTTCTCTCTCTCTTCTCCTTCTGGGACCCTTATAATGCGAATGTTGTTGCATTTAATGTTGTCCCAGAGGTCTCTTAGGCTGTCTTCATTTATTTTCATTCTTTTTTCTTTACTCTGTTCCGCAGCAGTGAATTCCACCATTCTGTCTTCCAGGTCACTGGAAGGACAGGTCCAGGTTCTTCTGCCTCAGTTATTCTGCTATTGATTCCTTCTAGTGTAGTTTTCATTTCAGTTATTGTATTGTTCATCTCTGTTTGTTTGTTCTTTAATTCTTCTAGGTCTTTGTTAAACATTTCTTGCATCTTCTCGATCTTTGACTCCATTCTTATTCCGAGGTCCTGGATCATCTTCACTATCATTATTCTGAATTCTTTTTCTGGAAGGTTGCCTATCTCCACTTCATTTAGTTGTTTTTCTGAGGTTTTTTCTTGTTCCTTCATCTGGTATATAGCCCTCTGCCTTTTCATCTTGTCTTTCTGTGAATGTGTTTTTTGTTCCACATGCTGCAGGATTATAGTTTTTCTTGCTTCTGCTGTCTGCCCTCTGGTGGATGAGGCTATGTAAGAGGCTTGATGGGAGGCTCTGGTGGTGGGTAGAGCTGACTGTTGCTGTGGTGGTCAGAGCTCAGTAAAACTTTAATCCACTTGACT
The DNA here is from genome assembly GCF_949987535.1 of Balaenoptera acutorostrata. Classification (NCBI taxonomy): domain Eukaryota; kingdom Metazoa; phylum Chordata; class Mammalia; order Artiodactyla; family Balaenopteridae; genus Balaenoptera; species Balaenoptera acutorostrata. The sequence continues at coordinate 40,965,004 of NC_080073.1, forward strand.
GTTGATGGGTGGGGCTGGGTTCCCTCCCTGTTGGTTGTTTTGCCTGAGGCAACCCAACACTGGAGCCTACCTGGGCTCTTTGGTGGGGCTAATGACAGACTCTGGGAAGGCTTACGCCAAGGAGTACTTCCCAGAACTTCTGCTGCCAGAGTCCTTGTCCCCACAGTGAAACAGAGCCACCCCCCGCCTCTGCAGGAGACCTTCCAACACTAGCAGGTAGGTCTGGTTCAGTCTCCCCCGGGGTCACTGCTCCTTCCCCTGGGTCCCGATGCACACACTGTTTTGTGTGCACCCTCCAAGAGTGGGGTCTCTGTTTCCCCCAGTCCTGTCGAAGTCCTGCAATCAATTCCCACTAGGCTTCAAAGTCTGATTCTCTAGGAATTCCTCCTCCCTTTGCCTGACCCCCAGGTTGGGAAGCCTGACGTGGGGCTCAAAACCTTCACTCCAGTGGGTGGACTTCTGTGGTATAAGTGTTCGCCAGTCTGTGAGTCACCCACCCAGCAGTTATGGGATTTGATTTTACTGTGGTTGCGCCCCTCCTACCGTCTCATTGTGGCTTCTCCTTTGTCTTTGGATGTGGGGTATCTTTTTTGGTGAGTTCCAGTGTCTTCCTGTCGATGATTGTCCAGCAGCTAGTTGTGATTCTGGTGTTCTTGCAAGAGGGAGTGAGAGCACGTCCTTCTACTCTGCCATCTTGGTTCCTACTCCTACCTGTTTAAATTTTTAAACAAAACAGAAATGTAATACAAGAGTATAGTGTGATGTTAAGAGGGTGGACTCTGGGGCCAGACTGCCTGTGTTCATATACTGGTTCTGTCACTTTCTTGGGGGCTAGAGGGGATATAGCTTCTGTGTGCCTTGTTGGGTTGTGGTGAGGCTTTTTTTTTTTTTTTTAATATTTATTTATTTATTTATTTTGGCTGCGCTGGGTCTTAGTTGCAGCACACGGGATCTTCATTGTTGCATGTGGACTTCTTAGTTGCGGCACGCGTGTGGGATCTAGTTCCCCAATCAAGGATCAAACCCAGGCCCCCTGCATTGGGAGCACAGAGTCTTACCCACTGGACCACCAGGGAAGTCCCTGTGGTGAGGCTTAAATGAGAAAAAAGATGGAAGGCACCTGGCACACAGTAGGTACTCAGTGAGAGTTAGAAACCATCATCATTGTTACAGAGACAGAAACGGGCAGGCTCACCATCAGTGATAAGAACCGTGTTGGGGTGAGTACGGGGCATTTTGGCAGCTCATAGGAGAAGGGGCCTTAACTCAGTTTTGGGGAAAGGGGAAAGACTTCCTAGGCAAATGATACTGTAGTTGAGGCCTTGAAGCTGAGTTATCTAGGAGAAGAATGAGCAAGAGTGTTCCAGCGAGTACAGAGCCTCAGAAGCAAGAGGGGAGTTGTGTGGCTCCAGGGCAAGGTTGGAGAATGACTGTGAGCCACTTAAGCATTTCAAGGCCTGTGGACATTTCCAAAGAGACTTTATCCTAAGAAAGTGGATGCTCTGGAGTGTGCTGACCTTCTTTCTCTTCCTGCTGGAATGTTTAGACTCCTGGAATTCACAGATGTTTTACATATTTCAAATCTTGAGAAACAGGCTGCCTTTAGTCAGTGTTTTGAGCAGCTACTGTATGGAAAGTGAATGTAGGTAAATAAAATGTACTGCCTGCCTTCATCTTGTAGTAGAGCTAGAGCTTCAGCAGTCTTAGCTCTGGGCCCCAGGACTCCTCTCTGCACCCAGAGCTCAGGGGTCAGCCCAGGCATTGTGTGGAGCTTTCCCCAGCAAAACCTTAGCTAAGTCCAGAGACAGCCCTTGACACCTACCTCCAAAGAGCTGAACCTTAGCTTTTGGAAGAAGCAAAAGAGAAGCAACTCTTCACATAAAAGGGATTCTCTATGGATTAATAGCTGATTTCTTCTCAGAAACCATGGAGGCCAGAAGGCAGTGGGATCACATATTTAAAGTCCTGAAAGGAAAAAAAACTCAATCAAGAGTTCTAAATTCTACAAAACTATACTTCAGGGACTTCCCTAGCGATCCAGTGGTTAAGACTGCGCTTCCAACACAGGGGGCACAGGTTTTTTTTTTTAAATTTATTTATTTTATTTATTTATTTTTGGCTGTGTTGGGTCTTTGTTGCTGCGTGTGGGCTTTCTCTAGTTGCAGTGAGCAGGGGCTACTCTTCATTGCGGTGCACAGACTTCTCATTGCAGTGGCTTCTCTTATTGCGGAGCACGGGCTCTAGGCGTGCAGGCTTCAGTAGTTGTGGTTCATGGGCTCATTAGTTGTGGCTCATGGGCTCTAGAGCGCAGGCTCAGTAGTTGTGGCGCATGGGCTTAGTTGCTCTGCAGCATGTGGGATCTTCCCGGACCAGGGCTCAAACCCATGTCCCCTGTGTTGGCAGGCAGGTTCTTAACCACTGCGCCACCAGGGAAGCCCGGGGGCCCAGGTTTGATCTCTGGTCAGGGAACTAAGTTACTGCATGCGGCAGGGTGTGGGCAAAAAAAAAAAAAAAAACAGTGACTGCTTTCAAATTGAAAAAAACCCCCAAAAAACAACAAAAACTATACTTCAGTAATGAAGGAGAATTTAAGACATTTCCAGATAAACAAAAGCTGAGGGAAATTGTTACCAGTGCACCTACCCTGCAATTTGAAGCCATAAGAAAAAATAAACACTAGTAAAGATAATCAGTATTGTTGGTTTGTAATTTCTTTCTTTGTCTTCTGTGATTTAAAGGGCAAGTGTATTAAACAATAATTTAAAATCTACATTAAATAGATTAAATGTAAAGTGTAATCTGTGACACCAATATAAAAGGGGAGAGACAAGGATGTCTAGACAGAGTGGGTGTATCCTGTTGAAGCTAAGCTGCTCAGACTGCATGATTTCAGTTGTCTTATTTTCATAATTGCTGATCCTTTCTTCTCTGCTCAGATTTGCTGTTGAACCCCTCTATTCAACCTAGGTTGTTATAAGTTGTTAATAATAGAATTCCCAAGGTGACCACTAAGAAAATAACTTTTAAAATATGTAGAACAGGAAAGTAGAAGGGAATCAAAGTGGCACACTACAAAAAATCAATCCCCCCCTCTTAAAAAAAGGGCAGCAATGGAGGAACTGAGGAACGAAAATCATATAAGACAAACAAAACAAATAGCTAAATGGCATAAATAAATCCTTCCTTGTCAGTAATCACATTAAATGTAGGTGGATCAAACTCTCCTTTTAAAAGAGTGGCCAATTTGATTTTACAAAGACTTTATCTACATGCTGTCTACAAGACACTTTAAATATACACTACGCTTTTTTTTTTAACTTTTTTTTTTTTTTTTGACTGCGCCCTGCAGCATGTGGAATCTAAGTTCCCTGACCAGGGATTAAACCCATACCCCCTACACTGGAAGCACGGAGTCTTAACCACCTGGACCACCAGGGAGATCCTTAGATATACACTACACTTTAGATATAAGAACACAAAGAGGTTGAAAGTAAAAGGATGGAAGATGATATTCTGTGCTAAACAGTACCCAAAAGAGAACTGAAGTGGCTATATTATGATCAGACAACATTAAAAAATTTATTAGAGACAGAGAAGGACATTATATATTGATAAATGCTTCAATACAACAAGAGGATATAACCATTATAAACATATAACACCTAACAACATATCCGTAAAATATATGAAGCAAAAATTGACAGAATTGAAAGGAGAAATATACAGTTCTCCAATAATAGTTGAAGTCTTCAATACTCTGCTTTCAATGATGGCTACAAGCAGACAAGATCAATAAGGAAATGGAGGACTTGAGCAACACTGAAACCAGCTAGACCAATACACATTCTTCTCAAGTGAACATAAACATTCTCCCGGATAGACCATATATGTTAGGCCGCAAACAAGTCTCAGTAAATTTAAAAAGATCAAAATCATACAGAGGATCTTTTCCAATAACAGCAGAATGAAACTAAAAATCAATAATAGAAGGAAGGCTTCCCCGGCAGTGCAGTGGTTAAGAATCCGCCAGCCAATGCAGGGGACACGGGTTCAAGCCCTGGTCCAGGAAGATCCCACATGCCGCGGAGGGACTAAGCCTGTGCACCACAACTACTGAGCCTGCGCTCTAGAGCCCGCGTGCCACAACTATTGAAGCCTGCGCGCCTAGAGCCCATGCTCTGCAACCAGAGAAGCCACCGCAATGAGAAACCCGTGCACCGCAATGAAGAGTAGCCCCCACTCGCTGCAACTAGAGAAAGCCTGCGCATAGCAACGAAGACCCAATGCAGCCAAAAATAAATAAGTAAAATAAATAAATTTAATTAAAAAGATAATAGAAGGAAAATTCACAAATACATGGAAATTAAACAGTATATTCTAAAACAACCAGTGAGTCGAAGAAGAAATCAGAGAGGAAAATAGAAAATACCTTGAGATGATGAAAACAAAAACACAATATACCAAAACTTATGGGTTGCAGTGAAAGTAGAACTAAGAGGGAAATTTATAGCTGTATAAAGGACTGCGGACTCATATCTAGAATATATAAAGACGACTCAATTAAAAAGTTAAAGAGTTGAAGAGGTGCTTCACAAAAGAGGATTCATCCAAATGGCTAATAAGCATATGAAAGAGTTTTCAACACTATTTGCTGTATATTAAAACGACAGAGAGATACCACCACCTCCTCCTCTAAATGGTTAAAATTAATTGGACTGACAATATCAAGAGGTGACAAGGATTTGAAGCAGTTGAAACTCCTATCACACTGCTGGTGGGAACGTAAATTTAAATAACTACTTTAAATAAGTATTTTGGAAAACTGGTGTGATCTACAAAGCTAAATATACGTATACTCCACAACCCAGAAGTTTCATTCTATGAATATACCCAACAGAAATGAGTGCTTACATAAAAATGAGTGTATACATAAAAATTACCACAATAGCTCTATTCTTAATAGCTTCAGTTGGGAGCAGCCAAATGTTCCTCAACACTGGAATAGATAGATGCACTCTAATATGTTCATTCAGCGGAATAGTACATACGGAAAAGAATGATCTGCTACATGTGCCAGTGTGGATGACTCTAGTAGATGTAATTTAAGTGAAAACAGCCAGTCACAAAAGAATACACAGTGGAATGGATGATTTCAGTTATATGCCATCAGAAACAGGCAAAACTAATTTATGGTGATAGAAATTCTAATAGTGGTTTATGGTAGTGGATACTCTTCACTGGGCCAGGGCACAAGGCCACCTTCTGAGGTTCTGGAGATATTTTATAGCTTGATCTAGGTAGTGGTTACACAGGTGTAGGCATATGTAAAAATTAATTGCACTATATACCTAAGATTTTTTAAAAATTAATTTATTTATATTTTATTTTTGGCTGCGTTGGGTCTTTGTTGCTGTGCGCGGGCTTTCTCTAGTTGCAGAGAGCGGGGGCTACTCTTCGTTGCGGTGAGCGGGCTTCCCATTGCGGTGACTTCTCTTGTTGCGGAGCACGGGTTCTAAGCATGCGGGCTTCAGTAGTTGTGGCATGCGGGCTCAGTAGTTGTGGCTCGCAGGCTCTAGAGCACAGGTTCAGTAGTTGTGGTGCACGGGCTTAGTTGCTACGTGGCATGTGGGATCTTCCCAGACCAGGGCTCGAACCCATGTCCCCTGCATTGGCAGGCGGATTCTTAACCACTGCGCCACCAGGGAGGTCCCTATACTTAAGATTTGTGCATTGTACTACATAAAAGTTAATTCCCAGTTTTATTTAAAACTGGGAATTAACTTTTATGTAGTACAATTTTTTTTTTTCCCCCGCACCGTGCCGCATGCGGAACTTCCCCGACCAGGGATCAAAACTGCCCACCCTGCAGTGGAAGCGTGGAGTCTTAACCACTGGACCACCAGGGAAGTCCTGAAGAAAAAGTTTTAAAAGAAGTGAAATCTGAAACGAAAGCACATCCATTTGCCAACTTTTTGATGTTAGGCCAAGCTTTTTCCTTTGTGTGTGGTAGGTCCATTGACTTCTGTTCAGCCTGATCTAGTGTAAACCACACCCTCAATGTGTTATGCACAGTTTCTATGGTCTGTCCCTTTAACTTGGAGCAATTTGCTCAGCAGTCTGAATCAGGATCCTTCTGGATTTTTGTTTCCCCAGTTTTTGTTTTTTGTTTTTTTTGGCTGTGCCGCGCGGCATGTAGAACTTCCCAACCAGGGATCGAACCCGTGCCCCCTGCAGTGGAAGCACGGAGTCTTAACCACTGGACCACCAGGGAAGTCCCTCCCCAGTTTTTTCTTGTTGTCTTATGTCTAATTTGACCAGAAGTTTGTGTAGCATCTTGCCTTTATTACATCTCCAAAAATATTCAACCAGTAAACTACTTCATAGTTTATGCATTGGGTTTCCTGTGACTAAAAGGGAGTTTGAAAAATTCTGATCTAGAGGCTTCTGAGTTTTCTCCTAGCTCTGAAGTTTTATGACTAATATTTTGTACATTTGTACAGTTCTCCTAGCATGGAGAATTTAGTGCAACTGCAGTGGTTCCTGCGTCACTGTTACCTCAGCACAGCTTCTACCTGCCATCGTGTCCTAACTCTTCTCTCCTTTTTGTTCATCCCAGCTACCCACTGCTGAAACTCCCCTTGCCAGGAACAGGACCCGTGGAATTCACCACTCCTGTGAAGGATTACTCGCCCCCGCCTGTGGCCTCTGACCACAAGCCAGAAGAGCCTAATGAGCAGCCAGAGTGGGTAGGTGCTCAGTGTATCGCTGAGGAGAGCCCTGGGAGTTGGGTGCAGACTGGCCGAGGCAGGGGTTCTGTGAGTGAGTGAGGGTGGTCAGCTTCTGATGTGTGAATACATATACTTGAATAGCTTTATAAAGGCACAGAAAATATTCAGTTATACATTTAATACATCTAGTTACACATTCCTGTTTTGAAAGGAAACACCAAACTACATAGAAAGAAGTGTGTCTGTCCTAGAAAAGCTGGGGATTGTGGTTGCCGTAGCTGTGGACAGCTGGGTCTGGGTTCATATGTAGGCTGCTCACACACCATGCACAGGTGCCAGGCAGTGCCCTGGCAAACAGGCCGTCTCCTTCTTGCGCAAGGTAGTTATGGGAACCACTGAGCATCCCTAGAGAATGTTTTTTTTTTTTTTTTTTTAATATATTTTTAAATTTATTTGTTTATTTATTTTTGACTGTGTTGGGTCTTCGTTTTCTATGCGAGGGCTTCCTCTAGTTGCGGTGAGCGGGGGCCACTCTTCATCGCGGTGCGCGGGCCTCTCACTGTTGCGGCCTCTTTTGGGGCGGAGCACAGGCTCCAGACGCGCAGGCTCAGTAGCTGTGGCTCACGGGCCTAGTTGCTCCGCGGCATGTGGGATCTTCCCAGAACCAGGGCTCGAACCCGTGTCCCCTGCATTGGCAGGCAGACTCTCAACCACTGTGCCACCAGGGAAGCCCGAGAATGTTTTATCATCGGAGTCCCAACACCATTTAATATTTGCACTGTGCACCTAATTTTTTCAAATCTGCTAGGTCCTGTTTTATCCTCACAATCCAGTCAGGTAAAACGTGCAGGTTTTGTTTATCTCTTTTGCAGTTAAGGAAGCTGGGGCCCAGAGTGATGATGTGCCTCAGTTTAAATTTAGTTTTCATGGGGTCAACACTGGGTTAGAACTCCAGATCTCCTGACCTGAAGCCCACTGCTTCTTCTGAATCATACTGTTCTCAGCTGACTGTCTCTGAGCTGAGCACTAACGTAAACAAGGAAGAAATAGTCTTTCCAGTTGAGCGTCTGAGGTGCAGGACTTAACCCACCAGAACTCTGGGCTCATTATTTGGAAATCTTCTAAGAGTGATTAGTTCGTCTCTAAAAACTTTTACCTGCCAGGTATGGATGAAGTGTTCTTCCCTCATGTGTTGTGCTCGGGTCCCATGGATTGGTGCTGGGCTTGCTGAGTCTGTTGTTGAGGAACAAAACCAAGCTCAGGGCACAGAGCTTTTCCTCTCCTACCTTCTCTCTGACAGTGATTGCACATTCCTTCCCATTTCCTTTTCGGGTAATATAGCAGCCAGGTAACTTGTTATAAACTGTGCTCTAATGTTGCTGAAATAGAGACATATCTGGTAAGATAGGTATGTGTTTCAACTACGCATGGTGTCAAGAGGAAGTACACAATCCAGGCTCAATGGTACTCTGCCCATGAAGGTCAGATGTGGCAGAAACCAGTTCTGTTGCTTCATGTCTCAGCTTGACCCTTGGCTCACTATGGGACCTTACTGGATCAAGCCTTTTGCCTCCATTAACCTCTTCATGCAATTTTACCACATAATGGAACTGATGGTTCCCGGTCACAACAGGGTCGTCTGTGTTTGTGAATGTTTTGTGACTAGTAGAGTTCAGTGGACCGGATGGTACAGAGTAGATGTTTCATGGTACAGCTGTTAGGGGTTTACTTGTTTGTGAGCCCTTTAAACTTCCTTAGTGTGCATCTTTGGCCTGGGATGGTGATAGTAAGCAGGTGTACAAAATAACTTGAGGGTTCAGGAATTAGAGGATTGTCCCTTTTTTCTCTTTCTGATTGGGGTCCCCAGCCCCTGAAAGGTTGAGAAGGAGACCCAGGCCCTGGTACAGTCACCTGGTGTCATGCAGCTCAGTGGTCAGTTATCTCACCTCCATTGACTGTTCGTCATAAAAATAAAGGTCAACAATATAGGAATTCTAAGGGTTGCTTTAATTATAAGGAACAGGAAACACAACCCAAACCAGAGTAAGTGAAAAGGACATTTTTTGGGTCATATAACTCACAGCCACAGGCAGGGCTTACTCAAGGACAGCATTGTTTAGGCCTCAGAAGGATTCCACCTCTCAGCTCTGCCCTGTCTGGGTCAGCTCACTGTTGTCTCCCTAACAGTGGCTGTAGCAGATTCAGTCCCATGTTCTTGCAACATCCAATCCAGTGGAGGATGAGAGGGTGCCCACTTGGCTCTGAATAGGGTTACCTGCCTGTCCCCACCCCAAACCCTGTGGCCGAGGGAGGTGCTTTGTTGACTGACTTCATCACCTGATTGTCTTCATCACCAGGCTGGGGATGAGAGAGGATGGTTTCCCAAGGAAAATTAGGACGCTCAGGCACTGGGCGTCTACTGCTCACACCAAGGAACCAAAATGTCCTTCATTCCTCTGTTCATTCCTTTATTCAGCACATGTTTATTGCACGTCTGCAGTGTGCCTGGCAGAATGATCTTGAGGACACATAGAGCCTCTCTGCTCTGGAGGAGATCTAGTGTGCTTGGGAAGAGAAGACAAAGATATCAGTTTAAAATAAATTCAGCATATGTCAAAGGGAAACAGGAGCCAACTGAAAGAGCTCCAAATGGCCAATGCTGGAAAATAAAACACATTTTGCAACAAAATAAGTAAAGTAGTATTGGATTATAACCCACAGTGTAAATAAATATCTGAGTCCATATGATTGAATAAATCAGTGAAGGAAAATAGACAGATCTGGGCAAAAATTCTAAATTTATGTAGCTGGACTTCCCCAGTGGCGCATTGGTTAAGAATCCGCCTGCCAATGCAGGGGACATAGGTTCTATCCCTGGTCCGGGAAGATCCCACATGCCGCAGAGCAGCTAAGCCCGTGTGCCACAACTATTGAACCTGCGCTCTAGAGCCCATGAGCCACAACTACTGAGCCCGTGCGTCTAGAGCCTGTGCTCCGCAACAAGAGAAGCCACCATAATGAGAAGCCTGTGCACCACAACGAAGAGTAGCCCCCGCTCGCCGCAACTAGAGAAAGCCCACGCGCAGCAACGAAGACCCAGTGCAGCCAAAAATAAATAAAACAGAATAAATTAATTTTTTAAAATGCAGTAAAAAGTAACCATTGTATTAATATATATATATATATATATATATATATATATATATATATATATATATATATATATATATATGTAGCTACTCTTCCCTCAGGGAGGTGGAATATAATCCCTCTTCCTTAATTGTGGACTGTGCATAGTGACTTTCTTCCAAAGAGTACCGTGTGGAGAAGGGAGAAAAGAGTCTCTTTACAGTGGAGAACCTGAGCAAGGTGATGAGGGTCAACATCAACAGTGGTAAATCAGGTTGATGGTATGTACCCTTGATGTGTGACAAGAAGGGTGCTTTACCTCTGTGGTCTTCCTCCCAAAAACTCATAACCCCAGTCTAATCATGAGAAGAACTTCAGACGAGTCCCGGTTGAGGGATGGTCTACACAATTCCCGACTAGCGCTCCTCAAGACTGTCAAAGTCATCAAAAAAAGAGTCTAAGCACTTCCCTGGTGGTGCAGTGGTTAAGAATCTGCCTGCCAATGCAGGGGACACGGGTTCGAGCCCTGATCCAGGAAGATCCCACATGCAGCGGAGCAAATAAGTCCATGCGCCACAACTTCTGAGCCTGTGCTGTAGAGCCCAAGAATCACAACTACTGAGCCCGCATACTGCAACTACTGAAACCTGTGCACCTAGAGCCCGTGCTCCACAACAAGAGAAGCCACTGCAATGAGGTGCCCGTGTACCACACCGAAGAGTAACCCCCATTCGCTGCAACTAGAGAAAGCCCATGTGCAACAACAAACACCCAATGCAGCCAAAAAAAAAAAAAAAAAAAAGAGTCTGAGAAACTGTCACAGCCAAGAGAAGCCTCAAGAGACAGGACAACTAAATATAACATGGTATCTTAGATGGGATCTTGGGAGAGAAGAAGGACATAGGTATAAGTTAAGGAAATCTGGTTTCCTTACTTTTCCTTAGTGATAGTTTCTCAGACTTTCCTTGTTCTTGATGACCTGGACAGTTTTTTTTGTAAATAAGTATTTTATTTTATATTATATTTATTTAATTAATTATTATTTTTTAATTTTTGGCTGCGTTAGGTCTTCATTGTGGCATGCAGGATCTTTTTTGTTGTTGTTGCGTCGTGTGGGCTTCTCTCTAGTTGTGGTGTGCGGGTTTTCTCTCTCTAGTTGTGGTGCTTGGGCTCCAGAGTATGTGGACTCTGTAGTTTGTGGCACGCAGGCTCTTTATTTATTTACTTATTTTAAAATTTTATTATTTTTTGACTGTGTTGGGTCTTCGTTGCTGTGCGCGGGCTTTCTCTCATTGTGGTGAATGGGGGGCTACTCTTCATTGCGGTGCACAGGCTTCTCATTGAGGTGTCTTCTCTTGTCGTGGAGCATGGGCTGGAGGTGCACGGGCTTCAGTAGTTGCAACACGCGGGCCCTAGAGCACGTGGGCTTCAGTAGTTGTGGCACGTGGGCTCAGTAGTTGTGGCACGTGGGCTTCAGTAGTTGTGGTGCCGGCTCAGTAGTTGTGGCTCGTGGGCTCTAGAGTGCAGGCTCAGTAGTTGTGTCGCACGGGCTTAGTTGCTCCGTGGCATGTGGGATCTTCCCGGACCAGGGCCCGAACCCGTGTCCCCTGCATTGGCAGGCGGATTCTTAACCACTGTGCTACCAGGGAAGTCCTGCAGGCTCTTTAGTTGAGGTGGGCGAGCTCAGTAGCCCTGCAGCATGTGGGATCTTAATTCCCTAACCAGGGCTCGAACCCGTGTCCCCTGCATTGGAAGGCGGATTCTCAGCCACTGGACCACCAGGGAAGTCCTGACCTGTACAGTTTTGAGGAGTGTTCCTCAAGTGGGATTTGCCTATTTTTCTCTAGATTAGACTGGGGTTATGGGTTTTTGGAAGGAACACTACAGAGGTAAAGTGTCATTCTTTTCACATCTGTCAGCCTCCTAAATTATTTTTTAAATTTCCATACATTAAAGTTCAGTCTTTGTGCTGTAAAGTTCTTGGTACTGTCAGGTTTGTTTGGGTTTTTTTTAAGCCTTTCTAATAGAAGTATGGAACAATCTAGATGTGTTTTTAATTTGCATTTTCCAGATGACTACTGTCAAGTGCTTATTGTATTTGCATACCTTCCTTTGTGAAGTGTTTCAGTGTTCTGCCCATTTTGAATTGAGCTGTTTGGATTTCGTTTTATTGAATTGTAATTCTTTCTGTATGCTGGAGGTGTCTCTTTCTATATAGTATATAGTCCTCTTTCTCCCCTTTTGCTGAAGTGTTCCCCCCCAATGGGGTAGTGTCTGCACCCTGCAGTTAGGCCTTTCTGTGTCCTCCAGAAAGGACTCTAATCAACTCTACTGGGTCCTTGCACTCTGAGTTAGGTCTGCCCTGTGTTGGAGTCACTGATCAGTGGCCTTGTGGGGTAGGGGAGGACAGTTCCCTCTGGAAGGAGGGGTGTTTTTACCAGAGGAAGACCAGAGCAAAGCAGAAAGGTGAAGACTTTCCATTTCACAGGCATGTGACCTTGGGCAGGTTATGTAACACCTGTGTACCTTAGTTTCCACATTCATAAAGTGGGGATAATAATTATACCTGCATTATACATTGTCATAGGATTAAGTGAAAGAATGCAAAAGTTAGGTCAGTGCCTGGCCCATCATTTGCATTCGATAAATGTTTCTGGCTGTCATCGTCATTGATTAGATCTGGTCAGAGCAGAGGGCAGAAGAACAGAGGTTCACATACTTGGACTGCCCTCTGAGTGCACCAGGCATGCACTCCTTATCTTTTACTCCTTAGTTCACATCACGCTCTCCAGGAGGCCTTCCCCAGCTGTCTTGCAGATGTGTGCTCTGTTTCTCCTTGTGAACTGTAGTGTGACCTAGTTGCAATCATGTTTCATTCAAATTTGTCCAACCTTTTGCACATAGTATATGCTTAAGAAAGGTTTTTTTTGAATGACTTGTTGAATAAGCACGGCTTATTTAGGAGATAGAGAGTCTGAAGTGAGGCATTTTTCTTGGAGCTTGGTAGGTGATAAGTTAGGTGGGACCAAGTTAAGTCTTGGGCTCTGGAGTTTAAATGAATTCTCTGGGCAGTGGAAAGTCATTCCCTTAGAGGCAATGACATGATGAAAGTGGTGGTAAGAAGGTCAATCTAATTGAACTTAGAGAAACTTGGAGACTGAGTTGACCGTGCCTAGGAGGGAGGGTAAGGGGACAAGAAAGGGGAGGAGAGATTGATTTTAAAGGGATGCCAAACCAATTTTAAGAGTTTTAAGACATAATGATACAACTAGATATAACTAACATGTATTTGGCCAGACACCTTACTAGATGGTTTCATGTGTTCTTTTGTTTGGTCCTCACAGTGATCTGCTGACGTCTGAGAGTTTATTCCCTTTTCCCTCAGTAAGTAAGGGACTGAGGATTGGAGAGTGTAGAGACCCTTGTCCAAGGCACACAGCCAGGGGTGGAGCTAGAATTTAACCCTGGCGTGTCCCCTGAGCCTGCCCTTCCACCACACCCCACCCCCTCGCCTGTCCAGGGCTGGAGAACAAGGAGCAGGAGCCCTGCTTTCCAGAAGAGCTGAGTATTGGGAGTCCTCCGTATGGTGTCCTAAAGCGAGCCCCTGGGTGTGTCAGTGTAAAGGTGAAATACCTGGAGCTCTAGCTTACTTTCTCTAAATGTGAAGGAAGGATTGTGTTTAAAGCAGCAAACTTGAGGTGTCCTGCACTGGCCTGACTCCCCTAGACCAGGTCACCATGGAAACCTGAACCTCATACCGAGACCTACCTGCCACGTCCACAGAGGTGGCTGGGCTTCCGGCCCAGCACTGCAGTGTTTGGTGGTAGCCTGAGCCTGAACGCAAGGTTTCCAAGGAGCCCTGGTCAGGGACCCCACAGGTCCTCAGGACCTCAGCTCCCCTCCTGCACTGCTTGTGCTGGGCGTTTCCATCTATGTCCTGTTCTCCATGGGAACTCACATAGTTCAGAACTACCCAGGCAGGTAGAATATACCAGCTTGGGAATTAGGCGGCCCTGGGCTTTAATCCTGGTCTGCTGCCTATCAGCTGTGTGTCCTTGGGCATATGCTTTTTATCTCTCTGAGACTTGGTTTTCTTATCTGGGTCCTCTAGCTCAGGGTCTCTTAGAAACTGCAATCAAGGTGTCAGCCAAGGCTGCAGTTATCTCAGAGCCTGACTGGAGAGAATCTGCTTCCAAGCTCACTCAGACAGTGAGCTGGAAGCAGGTTTCTTGCAGGCTGTTGAACTGAGGGACTCTTGTCCCTCATTGGGTGTTGGCTGAAAGCCCCTCAGTTCCTTGCCACATGGACCTTTCTGGAGCAACTCATGATATGGCTGACTTCATCAGAGTGGTGGCTCTAAAGGAGGGGGGGGCAGAGGAGGACTCGTAGTCTGCTTTTTCCTTCCATTAAAAAAAAAATAGTGGCAGAATACACACAACATAAAATTTACTCTCTTAACTGTTTTTTTTTTTTTTTTTTTTTTTTTAATTAATTTATTTATTTATTTTTGTCTGTATTGGGTCTTCGGTTCGTGCGAGGGCTTTCTCCAGTTGCGGCAAGCGGGGGCCACTCTTCATCGCGGTGCGGGGACCGCTCTTCATCGCGGTGCGCGGGCCTTTCTCCATCGCGGCCCCTCCCGTTGCGGGGCACAGGCTCCAGACGCGCAGGCTCAGCAATTGTGGCTCACGGGCCCAGCTGCTCCGTGGCATGTGGGATCTTCCCAGACCAGGGCTCGAACCCGTGTCCCCTGCATTAGCAGGCAGATTCTCAACCACTGCGCCACCAGGGAAGCCCCTGTTTTTTGTTTTTGTTTTGCTTTTTGTTTGTTTGTTTGTTTGTGTTGGCTGTGCCATGTGGCTTGTGGGATCTTAGTTCCCCGACCAGAGATTGAACCTGGGCCCCAGCAGTGAAAGTGCTGAGTCCTAACCACAGGACCACCAGGGAATTCCCTCTCTTAACCATTTTTTTTTTTTTTTTTTTTTGTGCTAGGGCTTTCTCCAGTTGTGGCAAGTGGGGGCCACTCTTCATCGCGGTGCGCGGGCCTCTCACTATTGTGGCCTCTCTTGTTGCGGAGCACAGGCTCCAGACGCGCAGGCTCAGTAGTTGTGGCTCACGGGCCTAGTTGCTCCGCGGCATGTGGGATCTTCCCAGACCAGGGCTCGAACCCGTGTTTCCTGCATTAGCAGGCAGATTCTCAACCACTGCGCCACCAGGAAGCCCCTTAACCATTTTTAAGTGTGCAGTTCAGTGGTATTAAATACATTCACATTATTGTACAGCCATTACCACCATCCATCTTCATAACTCTTCATCTTGTAAAACAGAAATTCTGCACCCATTAAACAGTAACTCCTCATTCCCCCTTTCCCAGCCCCTGGTAACCACCATTCTGCTTTTTGACACTGTGAATTTGACAACTTTAGGTACCTCATATAAGTGGAATCATACGGTATTTGTCTTTCCGTGCCTGGTTTATTTCACTTAGCATAATGGCCTTAAGGGTCATAGTCTTTTGTAACCTAATCTCAGAAATAAGAGCTCATCACTTTCGATATATTCTGTTTGTCAGAAGCAAGTCACTAGGTCCAGCCCACTCCCAAGGGGGATTACACTTGGGCATGAGCGCCAGGAGGTGGGGATTATTGGGGCCATGTTGGAAGCCTCCATCTAGTGAGCACTCCTCCCTCTGTACCCAGGGGCATCTGTACTCCACTGGCCCTTATGCTTTCTCCATCACCCACTTAGGATACATCGTGTTGTCTCTGTTTCCATGTCTGTTTCTTACTTGAGTATCAAGTAGGGATTATGATAGGACCCAGCACAGTGAGTGGTAGGCCCTGCCCACATCTCCTGCTACCATTTTCGTGCCTGCCTGCTTTCCAGCCACCAGTATCCACATCTCATTTGTCAAAGGATCTCTGGTACAGAAGGCCTGAGGTGCTGGAGAATTCACACCCCCTAGGAGCAGCCCTCAACCAATAACTGTAGGAGTTGGTATGTAACCTCAGCTGTCTTCCTTTATGTCGGATAACTCAGCTAAATCCAGTTATCCACAGAGGATGCTTGCTCAGTAGCACACCCTTTGTGGGCTGCCTTCCCTTCCCTGCTCCTGTCCCTACTCCCCTCCCTGTGTTTCCTCCACCTCCCAAGGAAACTACTTGTCTAAGGGCCTGCTGCTGGGGGAACCCAAACTAAGATAGTGAATGACAAGAGTTAGGCTCATGCCTGTAAATAAACCACCATAAGAGAATTCTGATGCCCAGAAGAGGGAGTTTGAGGGTACATATATTGGACGATGAGTTTGATACAGTCATATTAAATGACTGACCCAAGATCTTGAAAGAGCTGGACAGATGTGGAATAGCTGCTTGGAAAGTTCATTTGGAAATCGGGGAGGTGAATAAGAGCCGGCCAGCAGAGGGAGGCCCAGCCAAGGCCGGAGAGCGTGGCTGTGCCATAGGCTCTCTTCTACGTGGTTTTTGTCTGGTAAGGCTTACCAGCTGAGGAGTGAAAACAATGAGCAGTGGATTTTACCCAGGGCTGGTGGAAGGTCAGAGGAAAAAGAGGTGTCTGGGGCATAAGGGTTACATATTCTTATGAAAATCTGATGAAAACCATGGATCCTCTCCCCTAAAAATGGTGACAGTGATAATAATAGATACACTTTTGAGAAGAAATATGAGTTAAGCAGGGTGCTCATAGAACTCCTGGAGCCATCCCTAGAGCCCAGAACGAGAGCTCTGGTTCTGAAGTATGTTCATTGTTACTTTGTTGAAATGGTGGCCTGGATCATCCTGGGTGGGAAGGGGGCTGGATTTGGACTGGAGGGCCAAGGAGCTGTCCTGCCTGGAAACCAAAGGTTCAGTTGCACAGGCTCAGTGGGCCTAAGGGTGGGGGTGGAGTGTGTGAAGAGGGCCGTGGGCACAGGAGATGGTATGTGCGGAGTCACAGCCTTGTGCCCAGTGGGAACAGACCTGGATCTGGAGGCTCCACGGTGCCAGCTCTACCTGGGTGATGTGCTGTGTCCTTCACAGAGTTTGAGGATGATCCCCCGGGTATCACTCTCCTTGTAGAGCTGTGGGTCTCTGGGCAGCTCCTGCCACACTCAGGCCTGTGTGGTGTGTTGAGTCGATGAGCTGCTGATTGGGTCAGGACCTGTGGCAGTCAGTTCTGTCTGGGTACCTCTTTACCTCCTGGCAGCTTCTAGTGGGCTGAGTCTGCTGCAGAAGACTAAGTGGGTGAGGACTTCTGTCCCCAGAGCCTTTCATAAATACACACTTCATAAAGGCTCAGATGGATACCTGGGGTTGTTCCTTTGCGCCCAGGGGCTCAGGGGCCCAGGAGATATTAACTTGCTGTGTGTGATCAGCATCTTAACCCTTGCTTGTGCCATAGCCTGGAGTACGGCATCACTGAGTGGCTAGATGGCCTTCCTTTCATCTACACACCTGCCCTTCAGAGTTCCTGATTGCGGCACAGGCATCAGGACAGTCCCCTCATCCCTCGGCCAGGCCCAGCTCCCTCCAGCCTGCTCTGCACAGTGCCTCACGCCTGTGGGCAGACCATCCCTGTCTCTGGGTGGATGACAGCCTAACTTTAGGGGGGTCTCCAGAGCACTGCTTTGTCAGGTTGCCCCTCCCTCTCAGAGATAGTCAGGGGCTTTTGTTTGTCCACTGGTTAAAATCCAGACGGCTCAGTCAGGTGTCATCCTGGCCACCTCTCATTTTTGCTGTGATTTCCATTATTACCCGCCAGGACTCCTCTGTGCTGTCCAGGCTGCTCCTCAGAGGCCCTCGCTGCCCCTCTTCCACCAGCCCTTCCCCACCTCGTGCCTCCAGTCAGCTCCTCTCGGGCCGTAACTCTGCTGCAGCTAGTCCAGTACCTTGTTTTGGGGGTGCTCCTTGACACATCTGTCACTGGAAGTCATTCCTTGCCTGTTACATGTGTGTCACTTTTGTCACTTAAGTGCATATTAGCTCTTTAAGGATAGATGGCAGGTTCTAGTGAGAAAAGTGTGGTGTTCAACGAGGAGACCTGGGTTTGAATCCTCATACCATCCTTCTTGAGTCCTGAAACCCTAGAGAGTCACTTTGCTTCTCATAGGACTGTTTTGGGGGTCAGTGAGACGATGTGCCACACCTGTTATTGCTAGTGTTCCCATCGGCACTTAAGTCTCTGCATGCGCTGTTTGTGTGTGTGTGTGCGCGTGCTTGTGTGCAGATCGCAGTGATGCTGCAGGGTAAATGTCATTATCTCCCTTTCACTGAGGAAACTGAAATCCAGAGAAGTCAAAAACATTTGCAAGGCCATACAGTTGGAGAGGAGAGATTTAGAACTGGGTCTATTGAGCTTCAAAAACCAGTGACCTGCAAGTGGCCAAACCAGGATCGGCAAGATAGGCTACACCCTTTGGGGAGCTTACGGCCTATTGCAGGGTCAGCAGGCATTTTGCATCAAGGGCTAGATAGTACAGGTTTTGTTTAGGTTTTGTGGGTCATGCCATCTGTCGTGAACACTCACCTCTCATTGTTGCATGAAAGCAGAACAGTGCAGAATGGGGTGGGTATGGCTGTGTTCCAGGAAAACTTTATTTAGAAAAACAGGTGCCAGCCTCAATTTATGGCCTGTGGCCATAGTTTGGCAACCCCTATTCTATTGGAAAATGTGTAGGAAAGTGGTCCATTAAGTGGTAAGAAGTCCCTTTGGACAGATTCATTTTTGAAGGCCTGTCCTGTTGGCCCCACATTGCTTTGCCCATAGTAGGTGCTCAGTAAATCCTTCCTGAGTACGGGCCATGTTTTTCCCTTTGTGCTGAGCTGACCTTTCTAACCCTCCCCCATTTCTTCTGCAGTACGTGGGTGCCCCAGTGGCTTATATCCAGCAGATATTTGTGAAGTCTTCAGTATCTCCCTGGCACAAGAACCTCCTGGCAGTAGATGTGTTCCGCTCACCTCTGTCCCGGGCATTCCAGCTGGTGGAGGAGATACGGAACCATGTGCTGAGAGACAGGTATGCCTCCCTGGGACCGCAGCCTCCCTGATCCAGCTCTGTACTGAAGGGAGGGTACAGCCCTCAGTGTAAGTCCATTGAGCCAGCCAGCTCTGTGGAAGGTGAACAAGTGAGAAAGAGGTGGGTGGGCTCGCTTTGCCTTTCTCAGCACGCTTGTGGGTCCACTGTGGCTGTGTTCCCCTTGGACCTGTGCAGATGGCACAGGTAGAGCCCTGAGCTTCGTCGCCAGGTCTCAGACTAGGTATCCACTGGGCCAACCCTGTGACAAGCTGAGGTCTGTTTGACTCGTGAGCCAGAGGGCTCACTGCCTAGGGGTTGTGAGATGTGAATCTAATGGTGGTGGCCATGCTGACAAGAAGCAAGCTGTCCCTGGGGGTACACTTCTGAAATCCCAGCCCACCAGTGATTCTCTGGAGTGTGCTGTGTTTGTAAGCTGCCTCACTGCTGGGTTTTAGTTAGCTGAGGGCTTTGACAGGCATTTTGGTGAACGAGACAAAGCCCTTGATTTTCACCCTATCCCCTCTGCCTGCTGAACTGGCCAAGGTATTCTAGTGAGTGGGGCTGTGCACACTCCCAGATCTTGCTTCTCCTCAGAGGTGATGGGCTTTTGGGGTCCACATGCACTTTGAAGGTGAGACAGCCACATGGTTTGGTTGTTGACCACCTGGAAGAACTTCCCCTGCTGCCCTAGTCCTCAGGCTCTTTGAGATACCAGGCATCTGGGAGCCTGATGACGGAGGAGACCTCGTAAGTGCAGTGGGCCTATCCTGTGCTGGCAGACACAGCAGGTGCCTTGTCCTGTCTCCCGCACAGCTCCGGGACCAGGAGCCTGGAGGAGGTATGCCTGCAGGTGACCGACCTGCTGCCAGGCCTCAGGAAGCTCCGGAACCTCCTCCCCGAGCATGGATGCCTGCTGCTGTCCCCTGGGAACTTCTGGCAGAATGACCGGGAACACTTCCATGCTGATCCTGACATCATCGGAACCATCCATCAGCACGAACCTAAAACCCTGCAGACCTCAGCCACGCTCAAAGGTACCCCCAGGGCAGGTTCCTTGAGAACCTGCCAGAGGGCCTGTTGGTCACCATGTCCTCTTTGATGGCTGCTCTAGCAGATCAGGGGTTACCCCTGGTTTCCAAAGACGGGGGTGGAGAGGGGTCCTGGTGTCTCTACAGTAGCTGCCATTCCTTTGTCAGCACCTGCTGCGTTCTGTCTGCAGACTTGCTGTTCGGTGTCCCTGGAAAGTACAGCGGAGTGAGCCTTTACACCAGGAAGAGGCTGGTCTCGTATACCATCACCCTGGTCTTCCAGCACTATGATGCCAAGTAAGGCCATCAGCGCTCAGGGCTCCTGACGGGGCTGTGGAATGACAGGAGGCTTTGACTAGTCCTTGTTCTGGTTAGAGTGTCCAGAATGCCCCCTGGGAACTTGGAGTTCTCAGGCCTCCTGTAGAAATGTTTATATCCCTTAGGCTGAAGGGTGCTGTCTGCTGACACTTGACCTGACAGCTGGTTAAGAATAAGGGGCGATGGAAAAAAATAAAAAAGAATAAGGGACGCTGGGACTTCCCTGGCGGTCCAGTGGTTGAAGACTCCACACTCCCAATTCTAGGGGCGGGGGTGGCGTGGGTTTGATTCCTGGTTGGGGAACTAAGGTCCTGCATTCTGCACTGCATGGCCAAAAAAAAAGAATAAGGGTTGAAGGCAGGGCTGGCAAATTCACTGTCCTGGTGCCTCCAGTGGTCTCTCTTGAGCCTAGGGCAGGGGTCCCCAGCTGGTTACTACTGAGCCCCATGTGACCTCAGAACCTTCCCAGCAGACTGCTGCAGATAGCTCCCAGCAAGGGCCCGTAGGATGCCGCTGATTGGCTGTTCTGGGCCTTTGGCAGTTGGAGTGGGGTGATAGGTTGGGAATGGGGTGCTGAGGGGGAGGTCCTGAGACACCTTTGCCAACTTTTAAATTCTTCCAACCCCCCACCACCCCACCCTGGAGACTGGAGGGAAGGTTAGACACCACAAAGAAGCTCCCTCCCACACAGGGGGAGGAGGGAAGCCCCGACGGACCTTCTTTCCAGGGATTGTCTTTGTCCCCTGGACCAAGAGGTACAGTCCATCTACCCCACCCCACTCCATGATCAGGTTTCTGGGCAGCCTGCGGGCCCGCCTGATGCTCCTGCACCCCAGCCCCAACTGCAGCCTTCGGGCAGAGAGCCTGGTCCACGTGCACTTCAAGGAGGAGATTGGCATCGCTGAGCTCATCCCCCTTGTGACCACCTACATCATCTTGTTTGCCTACATCTACTTCTCCACACGTAGGTCCACGGCAAGGAGGCTGGGGCTTTCTCTGAGCTAATATGGGCATTTCCAGATCACCCCCTTCCCTGCCTGTGCAGGTGGCCCAGGCAGAGATGTAGAACGTGCCTGGTGGTTACAAAAGCTGGGGCTTCACCACCCCCACAGAGTCTCAGGGGCTCGGGTGGGTCCAGGGCTCCTCTTACTTCTCAAGAAAAGTCCCTTCTTGGGTAAGGGTTCCCAAAGGACACACTACGCCCCTGAGACTGGGAAGTGTACACCTTCTTTGGTCAAACCGGGGCCTTCCCTTCCTCAACTGTCAGGGCACACTCCCCTCCTAGGAGCTCAGTTTAGAAGGGCCTGTGTGTGCCACGCTCTGGGGAGATGCTATCCTGATGTGCCCTCTCTGCCCTCCAGGCAAGATCGACATGGTCAAGTCCAAGTGGGGGCTGGCTCTGGCCGCCGTGGTCACAGTGCTTAGCTCGCTGCTCATGTCGGTGGGGCTCTGCACACTCTTCGGCCTGACGCCCACCCTCAACGGCGGGTAGGTCCCGAGCAGGCTCCACTGGGTGGCAGGGTGGGACCGCAGGCCGGAGGACCTTGCACCTCTGGGCACTTGGCCTGCCCTGCACTGGACGCTTGCTATTACCCCATATTCTCACATGGTTATTTTGACATTTAAGAGGTACATTTTTTTCCTCTTTAAGTTACCTGGTTTGTGTTCATACGTATGTATATACAAAGTATATCTATATTTACATATAATACATATATAGTTATGTGTATGTATGTACATTCATGTGTATATTTCTGTGTGTGTATATGGGGTCGGTATTTATATATGCATATATGTGTGTTTATGCATATATATATATATATGGGTATGGTGTGTGTGTAGGGTATATGGATGTGTATGTGTGTATTTGTATATTATGTATACACGTGCAAATTGCTTCTTGATGGCTTAAGCCATAGATGGGTGTGACAGAGAAGGTACATTTCTTCCTTTCTTACTATTAAAACATTTAAATGCCTAATAAAATAGGTGACGTTAGAGTAAGCTTTTTAAAAGACATAGGACATAAACACATTCTAATTTGTCACCTTTCTACGGTTTGCTTTCCCTGCCATTTCTCTCTGAAACGTGGTCTGAAAATCCTTCCCTGGGTGTGTCCTCGGGCTTCAGTCTCCTCAGCTCTGCTGGGCCCCACCCGCCTTTCCGTTAGCGAGTACTGCCAGTTGGCCTGTGCCCTGCCTTGGCTTGTCAGACTGGTCTCAGGAACAGCGATTTTGTGTTTTCTGTTACCTTCCTTGCTCACAGAACTGCTTCCTTTCCTAAAGGTGATGGTGCTCAACACCCCCTCCCACCAGAGCTGTCTGCTCTGCCCTCAGAGCCCCCCACTTCCACTGCTCTACAGTGGAGACCCCAGTGAGGTTTGCCTCGGCTGGTGTTCTTTGTGCCTAGACTTCCGTCATAGACCGTTACTGGTAGTGGGAGCCTCTGGTCTCAGCTAGGAGAATTTTCTTTTTCTAAAGAAATTGCTCGTCTCCAAACACAGCTTCTCCACAGAGGCGAGTAGGGCTTTAGGCTGGTCTCATCCCCCTTCCATTTAGTCCTGATGGCTTGGCTAGGGTGGTTTCCTCTGGCCGATGTGGGAGTCTGGTGTGGGAAGGCCCCGGAGAGCTGTGCTCTGGCAGCTGGGCAGCCCAGGGGCCTCTCTCTGCCATGCTGGATGGATGGAGATGGGGGTGGTCACTCTCTCCCCGCAAGGCTTCGAAGCCTGCCTGAAAGCTGAGAGCCGTGCAGACAGAGGCCCTCCTGGGACGGGAGTCAGTCTTGTGCTGTGCGAGTCGCTCAGCAGCCCCCACTATAGGGTGCCAACCGCACAGCCCCCCAGGACCCAAACCCATTGAGCACCAGCTGTGTGTCGGGGGCCCTCAGCGCTCTGCTTACCCTCTCCCTCTCTGTCCCCAGTGAGATTTTCCCCTACCTTGTGGTGGTCATTGGGCTCGAGAACGTGTTGGTGCTCACCAAGTCAGTGGTCTCCACCCCAGTGGACCTCGAGGTGAAGCTGCGCATCGCCCAAGGTAACAGGTGGGGAGTGCGGAGTGCACTAGGGCAGGGGAGGGGGGCTAGGCTACACCTCCTCCGGCTGAGGAAGCGGGGAGCCCAGGAGCCTCCCTTGCCGTGGCCTCCAGCGTCACATGGCAGCTTGTTAGCATGAGCCCTGAGGAACCGTGGAGTCACCAGGCCGTGCTTCGTCCTGGTTCATGTGTCAGTCAGAAAGCAAACCAGACTCTGCTGCGGGGCTCATGTGTTTGACCCTTCGTCAGGCTGGCACCTGGTCTTTTCTCCTCCTGCCTCACTCCATCACATGAGGCCCAGGCCCCTGAAGCTGGTCACCTCAGAGACGCTGCCTCCACAGCTGTCAGGAAAGCCCCCTGTGGCCTCCGTGGCAGGAGCTGGGGATCTGGGGTTCTGGCGAAAGCGAGAAAAGAGCCTGGAGGTCTGAACTCTTGCACCTCCTCCTCCTCACCCCCTATCTGTGGGAGCAGGGCTGGGGGCAGACCGTTCGTTCACTCAGCAAACCTCTGTGAGCTGCTGTGAGAGGCCAGGCCCTGCACTAGATGTAGGGTTCCGAGGAGTCTAGGGGAAATGGCCGCTGTCCACTAGGCGCTCAGAGCTTTAAACATGGGACTGTGTGATAGCCTGGGGACCAGGGAGGGGCTGAGGTAGAACACATCGACCTCCTCTGTCCCTCGAGCCATTTTCCCACGTGCATACCCGACGAGGACAGCACGTGAGGCTGGATGTGCCAGCTTCGGGGTCACTTGGCTCTCCTCTTGGGTTTGCTCAACTCACACCCTGCTTCTCCCTTCCTCTGATGGTTGTAGCTCTCCCCTGGACCCTCCAAACCCTCCTTCCCTGCAGCAGCTGTGACAGCAGCACCTTGGAGCCCGGGCACTGGCAGGGTCCTGAGGGTTGGGGCGCTTTGGTGGAATGGCTGCCTCAGAAGGCTCCCCACGTGGTTGTGTGCAGACACGTAGCAGACAGCGGTCACGTGCTGGCCCCATGGTCCTGTTGTCGTCCTCTGCAGGCCTAAGCAATGAGAGCTGGTCCATCATGAAGAACATGGCCACAGAGCTGGGCATCATTCTCATTGGCTACTTTACCCTTGTGCCTGCCATCCAGGTAAGGCCCCTCCAGGGCTGCAGCTTAGGTGAGCATGGAGCCAGCTGCTGTTTCCCCAGCTGTGCGGGGCACACCCCCTCTACACTGCCACCTTCACCTATGAGGTGGGCCTTCTGCTGGCAAGATGGCTGTCACCGTGCACAGGGTGGTCCTGGCGTAGCTGGTTCAGGAGGAGGACTCAGTGAGCCGAGGCTGGGCCACGGGATTGAGCTCCCAGCCTGGCAGCCTCTGCCTTTGACCCTGTCCTTGCCCCTCGCTGCCTGTCTCTCATTCAGCCAAGTGGCAGGAGGGGGCTTGGTGGGTGCAGCAGAGGCTGGCTGCCCGCTGTGCAGTCCAGTCAGACCTCGTTTCCCAGTTCTCAGGCAGAACACGGTGGGGCCCCTGAACTGGGCCCTTCCTGCTTTTCCTGGCCCGAGCCCTGACCCACCCCTGCAGCCTCTAAACACATGGCTCGCACCCTGGGAGGGCCACCGGCCATTGCCCAGAGCCCTGGCTCAGCCGTGGGGCTGTGAGCAGAGGTGGGGGTGGACCCACACTGAGTCAGAAGCCCAGACTCTTGCTGCCGGTTCCGGGACGAGTTGTGTGAAGGGAGTGAAGAGCCATCCCCTCCCCGTCCTTCCCCCACAGCATGCAGGCCTGCTGAGGTTTGGGGGATGAGCTGAGACCACAGGGGCCCCAGGCTCCCACCCCCGCCAGAGGGCGTCTGCAGGACGCGGGCAGTCTTGGGACATTAGAGCTGACGTGACCACGGTGCCACCGTGTGCTCCATCCTTCATCTTACCCCACATTTGAGTAGAAGCCATGGTGATGTGCCAGAGGTCGCAACAAGGGCAGGGGAGAAAAACTTAAATCTGAGAAAATTCCATCTATCCACAGGGCTTGGGGAGCAGAGAGACCACCCCTTTTCAGTTTCAGGGCAGAATTAATTCCCCCCTGAGCTCTTCCCCTCGTTTCATTGGTCCAGTGTGGTCACTGGCCAGGAATATTTCTGAGGGCCCCTGGGCTCTAGGTAGATGTTGGTCCATGGCACGTGAGCAGGGCCAGGGGCTCAGTCAGGGAGGGCTTTTTGGGTAGCAGGCTGGTGGGGCTCAGAACTTCCCAAATTGGGTCAAAGCACCTCACCTCCAAGTTCGGGCATCAGCCTTCTCTGGGTAAAGGTGTGTGTATGGGGTGGTGGGGGTGGGGGTTGGGGGGGGTGTCTCTGCTGCCCCCTTGTGGGGAGGGAGGGAGCTGCTGCATTATCCTCCTTGGCCTCTCCCAGATTTCAGAACTACCAGCATCTCTTTTCTTTCTCTCTGCTGTGCCTTGCCTGAAACTGCCCTGCAGATTCCGAGGTGCTTGCAGGCACGGAACTGGTTCTCTAGGTGCTGGGCTGTGAGGTCATGGTGTCCCCTCATCTGCTTAATTCCAGGAGTTCTGTCTTTTCGCCGTCGTGGGCCTGGTGTCTGACTTCTTCCTTCAGATGCTGTTTTTCACCACTGTCCTGTCCATTGACATTCGCCGGATGGAGGTAGGACTGGGCTGAGCCCTGCCCACCCACCTCCTCTGCATCCCTGTCTGTGCTCAGGGGATTTCTGGGTGGGAGGGGCAGGCCTCGGGCAGGGCAGCAGCCCTGTGCGGGCAGCCTCTGGACAGCAGCTTTGGGCCCTGACCGCTGCACCCCCAACAGCTAGCGGACCTGAACAAGCGGCTGCCTCCTGAGGCCTGCCTGCCCCCAGCTAAGCCGGCGGGGCAGCCAGCACGCTTCGAGCGGCAGCTGGCTGTGCGGCCGTCCACACCCCACACCATCACACTGCAACCGTCCTCCTTCCGAAACCTGCGGCTCCCCAAGAGGCTGCGTGTCGTCTACTTCCTGGCCCGAACCCGCCTGGCACAGCGCCTCATCATGGTACCTGCCACCCCTGCCCGAGGGCCAGCCCTCAAGTCCCTCGTGCATTTTGCATTTGCCTCGGAGGTGGGGGGTGCCCCTCAGGCCTCCATGGCCTCTTGAAGCCTAGCTTTGGGAAGCCACCCACTCTACCCTCCTGCCCAGACCCTGGTGGTTTCTGGGGTGATGAGCCCATCTTTGGAGAGGTAGCCAAGGTTGTCAGGGAGAGGAGTCGTCTCCCCAGGGTGACCCAGGACGGGGTGCTCTGGGATGGAACCACCATGGTTGCCCGAGTCAGGGTTCACTGTGCAGGCATCAGAAAATGCTGGGCTGGGCAGAGGGGAGAAGGAGCAGGGCTGGCCTCTGGTCAGTGGGCCTCTCCTAAGGAGTTGAAGTGAGACGGCAGTGAGGCTGAGGCCCTCTGAGGACTAGGACCCGTGGTGTCTCTGGAGCAGGTCATGCAGCTGGTCCCTCTGGCCATGCTGACCATGGGAAAGGTAGCAGCTTTCTGGCCCAAGCTGAGATGGGGGTTGGGGATGGGAAAGTTCTATAACAAACCTAAGGGTGCACCTCTGTATTTCCAGGCCAGGAGTCCCAAACCCGACCATGGAAAAGGAACTAGGTCCCTCTGGGGGGCAGTTGGCCCCCAGTCATAGTGGGAGGACTTGGAGAGGCAGGAGGGAAGGACAGGTTGGGGCTGCCCATTCCTCCCAGAGGTCCTGCTGAGCACCCGATGCCCCACTGCAGGCTGGCACCGTTGTCTGGATTGGCATCCTGGTGTACACAGACCCAGCAGGGCTGCGCACATACCTCACTGCCCAGGTGACAGAGCAGAGCCCTCTGGGCGAGGGCGCCCTGGCTTCCATGCCTGTGCCTAGTGGTGTGCTGCCTGCCAGCCACCCGGACCCCGCCTTCTCCATCTTCCCACCTGGCGCCTCTAAGTTACCCGAGAACCAGACATTGCCAGGGGAGCTGCCCGAGCCTGGGGCTCCGGCTGAGGGCGTCCATGACAGCCCAGCCCCAGAGGTAACCTGGGGGACTGAGGATGAGGAACTTTGGAGGAAGTTGTCCTTCCGCCACTGGCCAACGCTCTTCAGCTACTACAACATCACACTGGCCAAGAGGTGAGTTGGGCTGTGCCAGGTCCCACCTCCCCACCTGGTGATGTCAGCTCACTGTCCCCAGAGCATCCCTCCCCCTCAGGAGGGAGACCCTCTGGTTTGAATTCTGCATTTCCTTTCAAATAAACACCCCTAAGGCTGTGAAGTAGGAGCCAGTGCTCCAAGCATCCACAACCTAAGAGTAGCCCGGGGCCCTGCTCTGGGGAGTCATAGGTTGCTGTCAGCCACTTGGCCAGAATGAGATCCACCTCACTCACTCCCACCCACTCTGAGCCAGAATGGGTGACAGACATGGCAGTGATGGCTGCCGGTGTCTGTGACAGAGGAAGGTTGGGGCGCCAGAGCTGGGCTGGGGAGGGACGTTACCTCTGCTGCCCCAACCCATGCTGAGAAGACTGTCCTAAGAGGGTGCTCTTGGAGCCTGGCAGGTTGAGCTGAGTCCCGTGTGAAGAGCAGAGAGGGGGACTGGGGCAGCAGCAGGAGGGGGGTCCCTTCCGAGGGCATCTCTGCTGAGGCTGCCTGCTGCCCGGCCCCAGGTACATCAGCCTGCTGCCTGTCATCCCAGTCACGCTCCGCCTGAACCCGAGGGAGGCCCTGGAGGGGCGGCACCCTCAGGACGGCCGCAGTGCCTGGCCCCCGCCGCGGCCTGGGCAGGGTGGGCTCTGGGAGGCCGGCCCCAAGGGGCCAGGCACGGCGCAGGCGCACAGAGACATCACCCTGTACAAGTAAGGCCCACGAGGGAGGGGGGCGGCTGGCAGGGATGGGGGGGGATGGGGCATGCCTCACCAGGCTCCGCCCGGCGTAGGGTGGCGGCACTCGGCTTGGCCTCGGGCATCATCCTTGTGCTGCTGCTGCTCTGCCTATACCGCGTGCTCTGCCCTCGCAACTATGGGCAACCCGGCTCGGGGCCCGGGCGGCGGCGGCGTGGGGAGCTCCCCTGCGATGACTACGGCTACGCGCCACCCGAGACGGAGATTGTGCCCCTGGTGCTGCGCGGGCACCTCATGGTGAGCGCGGGTGGGAGCTGGGGGCGCCTGAGGCCTGGGCCGCGCAGACGCCAGCGCCCGTGCCCATGTCCATGCTGTGCTTCCGCAGGACATCGAGTGTCTGGCCAGTGACGGGATGCTGCTGGTGAGCTGTTGCCTGGCAGGCCACGTGTGTGTGTGGGACGCGCAGACTGGAGACTGCCTCACTCGCATCCCACACCCGGGGTAGGCACCCCCCACCTCCCACCCATGCCCTGCCCTGCATCTGTGCCCCACTGTCCTCACCCCACCCTCCCTGCCCCCCAGCAGGCAGCGCCAGGACAGTGGTGTTGGCAGCGTGTTGGAGGCTCAGGAGAGCTGGGAACGGCTGTCGGACGGTGGGAAGGGTGGTCCAGAGGAGCCTGGGGACAGTCCTCCGCTACGGCATCGTCCCCGGGGCCCTCCACCACCTTCCCTCTTCGGGGACCAGCCGGACCTCACCTGCTTGATCGACACCAACTTCTCAGCGCAGCCACAGCTCCTAGAGCCCGCTCAGCCCGAGCCCCGGTACCGGGCGGGCTGCCGCCGTGCTCAGGCCTCCCCAGGCTATGACTTCAGCCACCTGGTGCAGCGACTGTACCAGGAGGAGGGAATGGCTCCCGTCCACACACCAGCCCTGCGCCCACCCTCGCCCGGGCCCACGCTGCCCCAGGCCCCTGAGGACGAGGGGGGCTTTGCTCCTGAGAAGGGCTCCCCTTCCCTCGCCTGGGCCCCCAGCGCGGATGGCTCCATCTGGAGCCTGGAGCTGCAGGGCAGCCTCATCGTGGTGGGGCGGAGCAGTGGCCGGCTGGAGGTGGGCAGAGGGACTGGAGGTGGGCAGAGGGACTGGAGGTGGGCAGAGGGACTGGAGGTGGGCAGAGGGGACGTCTGTGCAGGGGGTTTGTGGGCCCTCCCAGCTCGCAGGTGCTCACAGCCTCTGGGCCTGCAGGTGTGGGACGCCATCGAGGGCACTCTGCGCTGCAGCAGCGAGGAGGTCTCCTCGGGCATCACGGCCCTCGTCTTCCTGGACAAAAGGTGCGAGTGCTAGGATGCCTGCCTCAACCCTAGACAGCCCAGCCCAGCACACTCTGAGGTTTGAGCCCTGCTTCCCCTTCACTGGTGTGTGACTTGACTTCCCTACTCGGTGCCAAGCCCCACACCTGTGAACAGCAGGTAGTCCACCTCAGTGGGAGGGGGACAGCTCAAAAAGTTAACGGGTAGGAAGCACTTAGGATACGGCCTGGCACATGGAGAGTGAGCAGTTCTCCTCACCCTTCTGAAGTCAGAGTTGCCTGTCAATACTGACCTTTCTAGGTTTCCTGGGTTTTCAGTTACAGAAAAATGCATTTTCAGAAGAACCGTCTTTTCTTCCCCTTTGATGCTGGACACTGTCCGTGCCTCCCTCCTCAGCACGGCTGTTGGCTGGGTGTTGCCAGGGTTCGATCACACACTCCCTGGGAGAGGAGGATCCCCAGCTTCTCAGGCTTGAGCTCCCACCTCTGGGCTGAGAAACCTGGGCCTCACCCATGACCAGGTGCCTTTGCTGAACGCTTCACCTGCCTGACCCATGCTGGCTCTTCCTCGCAGGGTCCCTGACCGTTCGTGGTCCCACCATCTAAGCTAAAGCTGGAGCCTTATTTTCTTGGGGTGGGGATACCCCTTGCTCTTACCTCTCAGTTTCTGTTGGCTGCTGCTGTCATTCCTGCCATTGCCAGGCTTCTTGCTCAGGCCTTATTTAGCTAACATCCTACCCTGCAGTCTGGCCAAGTTCACTGTGCTCTCCACGCTTGGAAATTCTCCCCTGCTGCTGTTTTTTTTTTTTTGAAGTTTAGGGACAGCCCACGTCTCAGCTCAACCCTCAAAGTTCCATGGTCTCTCCTCCTTCTCCCTCCCACCCCTGTTCTGTGCCTTCCCCATCTCTGCCATAGATCCTTCAGATTATGGGCAGAGGTGAAGATGTGCATTGCCCTTTGCTGGAGTAAGATTGTGAACCCCACCCACTTCAAAGCTTTGGGGCCACAGGGCAAATGTCTCCATCTCTGCCCGTCAACCTGTGCCTAGGAGTCGGGGCAGTGGAGAATAATCCTTATTTCTTTGTGGAAAAAGGAAATGGAGCAGGTGGTGCTTGGGTTGAAGCTGCTTTTCTGTGATGGAGACAGCAGCACCTCCTGTGGCTCTAAAACATAGCCCCACCTTAGGTCCTGTTTCTCCTCCCCTGAAGCCTTTCCTTTAGCTCCAGGCCGTGGAGGGGGACTGCCCATCCCCCTTGTTTGTTTTTGTTTTTAATTTCCAATCTTACATGATGTTCCCCAGGTACCACTTTACACATACTAGCTCATTTACTCCTCATGACCACGCTGAGAGGTGGCTACAGTTGTTCCCATTTCACAGATGACGACTCTGAGGCACAGAGGTTAATAATTGGAGTTGCAACCTAGTCCCCAGCACCTGTGCTTCCCTCTTGGCCACGGTCCCTCATGGCTCCACTGTTCCCACAGCCGCCCGCGGTGCTCAGCCCCAAGGCTGGGGGCTCTGAGGGAGAGCCGCTCTTCTCTTCCAGGATTGTGGCTGCCCGGCTCAACGGTTCCCTTGATTTCTTCTCCTTGGAGACTCACACAGCCCTCAGCCCACTGCAGTTCCGAGGTCAGGGGACCTGGGCTGGGCTGGTGCCTGCACCTGGTGGGTGTGGGTGGAGCACAGGGGCTGCCTGCAGGGTGTCTTCTCGGAGATCCCTCACTTGGCCTGTTGTCCCCAGGGGCCCCGGGGCGGGGTAGTTCCCCCACATCCCCTATGTACAGCAGCAGTGACGCAGTGGCTTGTCACCTGACCCACACAGTGCCCTGTGCACACCAGAAGCCCATCACAGCCCTGAAGGCAGCTGCCGGGCGCCTCGTGACTGGGAGCCAGGACCACACACTGAGAGTAAGTGTTGGCACCATCTCTTGGGCACTGGGGTGGCCCAGCACAGGGGGTGGGGAGCACATGGGGTCAGCCAGGGAGTGGCTGGAGGTGTCCTGGATGAACTGTGGAAGGGAATTCCTGGCTGAAGTGTGATTTGGAAAATCCCAGAGAGCCCAGAATCTGATACCTGTTCCTGCCCCAGGTGTACCGCCTGGAGGACTCATGCTGTCTCTTCACCCTGCAAGGCCACTCAGGGGCCATCACGACTGTGTACATTGACCAGGTGAGGGCCATGGGTGGGGTGCAGGGGTACCAAGCCAGGCCCATGGCCCTTGTTTCTAACTCCTGGGAGCTGGTCCCCAAGGGCCTCTCTGAAGCAGAGTGAGGGCTCCCACCCACCAGGGCACTAAGCCACCCCTGTGGACAGAGGTGTTTCACCACAGTGACCAGGCTCCCCTGTGCCTGTTCCCTTAGACCATGGTGCTGGCCAGTGGAGGACAAGATGGGGCCATCTGCCTGTGGGATGTGCTGACTGGCAGCCGGGTCAGCCACATGTTCGCTCACCGTGGGGATGTCACCTCCCTCACCTGTACCACCTCCTGCGTCATCAGCAGTGGCCTAGATGACCTCATCAGCATCTGGGACCGCAGCACAGGCATCAGGCTCTACTCCATTCAGCAGGTAGGCATGTTGGGGGCCACGGGATTCTCGGTGTTTTAGGGAAGGATTCAAGACACCGAGCCTGTCCTGTCCTTGCCTCCAGGACCTGGGCTGTGGTGCAAGCTTGGGTGTCATCTCAGACAACCTGCTGGTGACCGGCGGCCAGGGCTGTGTTTCCTTTTGGGACCTAAACTACGGGGACCTGTTACAGACAGTCTACCTGGGGAAGAACAGCGAGGCCCAGCCGGCCCGCCAGATCCTGGTGCTGGACAATGCTGCTATTGTCTGCAACTTTGGCAGCGAGCTCAGCCTAGTGTACGTGCCCTCTGTGCTGGAGAAGCTGGACTGAGGGTGGGCCTCCCTGCCCGTCTGGCTGGGGTGCTCTGTGGGGCAATGCGCTGGACCTGGACTGGGGGAAGAGCTGAATCTTTGGGAAGCTGCCTCTGAACTGTCCTGTCCTGCCTCGTGACTGTAATATTAAACTTTTTTTTTAAAAATCACATCATCAGCCAGGGGCTTTGTGAGCCACTTGCGTCTTCCCCTGGATGAGCTCTGGCATCATTTACACCCTCCCGGTGCCTTAAGTGCAGCACTTGGTTAGACCGTTCTCAGCTCAGAGCAGCTCCTGCCAGAAGCCATACAAGTCAGAGGAACAGTTTACAGGCTGAGGAAGTTTAGCAAGCCAGCTCTAGAGGCCTTCTTGCATAACCACTTCACAGGTGTGTAAACCAAGGTGACCCCCTCCACATCCACGCTCACTGAAGGTGGTGTTGCTGGGGCCCAGCCCCCCCCACCTCCCGGGGAGCAGCGCTGAGCAAACACTGGCCACAGAACAGGTTTGTTTATTCAACAGCAAAGAGCTGAAAATGTCAGGTCCCACAAAGGAGCAGAACCTGACCCAAGACCCGTGATGCATCTCTACCCCGTAGAGCTGTGGGCTGGGCCAGGCAGGGCTGAAGGCAGCAGGAATGGGAGTTAAGACTAGGCCCCACCTCAAGAGGGGCAGACTGGCATGGGAGACAACATAGTGTAAGGACCAGGCAGGCAAACCCTGTTCAGGTCTTGTTAAGTGTCCAGAGTGGATCCAGAAGGCTGAGGGGGTCGTCAGTGGGCTGGGCAGCCCGCAGACCCTGCCCGTTATGGGCCTGCAGAAAGTTATGCTTGCTCATCCGCTGCTTTCCCTTCAAGGAGCTGTCCAGAGAGAAGGCCTCAGGAGTTAGGGAGGCCAGCAGCTCCAGCGAGGAGGAGGGGGGCCCCGGGCTGGGGACCTCAGGTACCGGCTGCTCCTCCTCAGGCGGGGGGGCCTCAGGCAGGGGTGAAGAGAGAGGGGGTGGGGAGGAGGATGGGAGCTGGGTGGACTCTGGGAGGCTGGGTGGCAGCAGGCCTGGGGGCTCTACAGGGCCTGGCAGGCCGGCAGCTGGGGAATCCAAGCCCCCGGGAGGCCGGATGCTGAGCTTGGCGATAGTGGCCTGGATGGAGCTGATGGGCACATCCCCACCGAGAACCAGGTCCTGGGAGTCCTGAGGAAGGTGATTCTGAGGAGACAAGAGTGGGTGAAGACGGAGTCCACGAGGCAGTGTCAGTCCTAGCAGCCCCCAGGAGCTCCCTCCCTCACCTTCTGGGTGACACTGGCGCCAGCTGAGGGCTTGCACGGAAGGAGCACGCCGTGGCGCTGCAGGACCTGCTCCACGTGTTTCACCACCGCCTCATGGCAGAATCTGAGATGCAGCTGCAGGGGCGCATTGGGCCTGGTCAGCCAGGCGGGGCCCGTCACCCAGGATGGAGGGCCCATCCCAGCTCCCGCCCAGGCCCTCACCTTCTCCTGCAGCATGTGTTTCCTCTGCTGCCGCATGCGCCGCACCAGCTGAGGCAACTCAGGGATCCCACTTCCAGCCTCCACCTCCTGCACAGCCGCGTAGAGCAGTGCGAAGGCTCCCGTGCGGCCCACCCCGGAGCTGCAGCAGGAAGGGGCTGTAAGGCCAGCCCAGGAGCCCCCAGAGGAGGGCCACTCGGGAGCTACCCACACCTACCTGCAGTGGACGACGACAGGCGTGTGCAGGGGGCGCTGATGCAGGTAATGAGCGTGCACCTCCTGGATGAAGTGCAGCAGGTTGCTGGGGCTGTCCGGCAGGCCTCTGCGGGGTGGGGCGGCATCTCTGAGCCAGACCTGATCCAAGGCTGCACCACCCTCCCAGCCCCCCAACCACAGCCCAGGGCAGCAGACGCACAACTCCGGCCATGTGGGGAAGTGGAGGTGCACGAGTGAGCGCTTGAGGCTCTGGTCCCGGAACTGCAGGCTCAGCACCCGTTCCACGTGGGTCTCGGTGGTGCGGACACTGCTCAGGGCCAAGCTCAGGGCACCATGCACCATGGGCTGGCCCCTCTCGGTAGGGAAGTAGCGAGCCACCTTTTGCTGAAGGACAATCAGGGCAGTTAGGGCTGGTTTTCCAGTTTCCCTGCTGGGCACCCACCCAACCTCTCCCTCTCACCTTTTCCATCTCGGCCTCGGACACAAGCATGACAATGACTGACACTTTCTGCTCATGCACCATGAGCCAGAAGTCGGCAGCTGTGCCAGGCAGGGGGGCCTGGGTGGCCACCAAAGGTGGGCAGTACGGTGAGAGGCCCTCCACGCGGCTGGCGTTGATGTAGTCGTCCTTGCCCGAGCGCAGCACCACACGGTTGCTGTCGTAGGGCATGACGTCCTGGTGCCGGTTCTTCAGTGAGTAGCAGCGGGCGATGGCGATGGAACGGCCACGGGCATCGTGCTCCTGTGCGTCTTGCAGCTCCCGCCAGACAGCGTCCAGAGCCCCTGCATCGCCCAGCTGGCCCCGAAAGGCCTCCAGCTCCTGCTGCAACTGCTGCAGCCTCTCCGGGTGCTCGTAGGGGTCCTGCTCGATCAGCCGCAGGGCCTGTGGCCGCCGGCCCTCAGCCGCATCCACCTTAGTGGGCTGCAGCAGAGGCTGCCCACCCCCAGGAGGCTGAGCGCCTCCATGCTGACTCTCAGGGCTGGAGGAGAGCAGATCTGCACTCGCAGCACCTCGGCGCAGACACACGGCTGGCTCTGCTGCAGGGGGCCGAGGAGGTACGGGGCCGGGCCCCGGTGACGGGGCAGGTGAAGGCACCAGGTGGGGAGTGGGGGCGGGCTGGCTGGCAGGCGGAGGGCCTCGAATGGAAAGGGGGGGGGCCTGGGGGCCCAGGGGCCTGGGGGAAGGGGCAGGACCATATGCCAGGGTGGGATGGGGAGGCTGAGGGGGCCCAGGGCTGGGGAAAGGCAGCGCCCCTGAGTGGGGAGGCAGAGGGTCCTGAGAGGGGCCTGGGTAGAGCTGGGTGTGCAGGGTGGGTGGTGGCTGCCCCAGGACACCAGGCTGAGGGGCAAAGGGATAGGGGGTCTGTGGAGGTACCAGTCCTGGAGCCTGGGGCGGGAAGAGGTGCGGATGCTGGAGTGGAAGGGGCTGCTGGGGAGGCTGGGGCCCAAACACCGCTCGTGTGGGATGAGGGTGGGGCCCAGTCCTCGGGGCTGAAAAACCTGTGGGCATCCCAGGAGAAAAGTGGTGCTGGGCGGGGGGAACTGCGACGGGTGGCTTGGCCCCCATCGGGTATGTGTAGGGCACGGGCAGCGGCTGGGGGGGCGGCCCCGGGAAGCGGGGCCGGGGAGGAGCAGGGGCAGGGTTTGGCCGTGGTGCTGTGTGGCTGGAGATGGGGGCCTGGATGCTATCTACTGTGGTGGTGGCTGGCCGAATCCCCACGGCCAACTCAGCGCCCGAGAACTGGGGAGGTGGGGCTGAGGGCAGGCCTGCAGCCGGTGGGGTGGGCCCCACCCCCCCATAGGGACTGCTCACCATGCCATGCTGCGGCGAGGATCGCGGCACGAGGCCCAGCTCTGGTGTGTAGGCCCCGGGTGTGTAGAGAGCAGGTCCAGGTGCCAGGGCCACCACAGGGTGCCCTAGGGCCTGGGGGGCCCTGGGCTGCAACATCTGGGCAGGGCCTGAGTAGGTACCAGGCGGTAAGGCGCCTGAGAGATAGTGGGGTCCTGGGCCTGCAGAGCTGGGGAAGGGGCCAGGGGGGAAGTGGAGTGGGGCAGCCGCCCCCAGGAAGGTGTCGGGGGGCAGGCTGCGCAGCTCCTCAGGCAGGTCCCCTGCCTCCACTGCCTCGCCCTCCTCCCTGCGGGGCAGCAGCGGCTTTGGGGCTGTGGGCCGTGGCGGCGGCTTCTTCTTCAGCTCCCTGTAGGACGAGGTAGGGAAGAAGTGGAGCCACACAGCCCCTCAGCCCGACCTCGGTCTGGGGTGCAGCCGCACCCCGGCCCCGGGGCCACACTCACCTGTCCAGGAGCTGCTGGCGGGCTGCCTCGCGGGCCTGGCAGGTAGACTGTGCCCGTTCCAGGAGAGCGGCCACCTTGCTCTCCAGGTCTGCATAGAAGTCCTTGCCCTCCTGGGACTTCTTCATCAGGTCCTCGTAGGCTTCATAGGAGGCCACCAGGGTCTGCAGCGTGGAGTTCCACCTGGCGGGCAGAAGGGCCGGCAGGAGGTGAGTAACTGGAGCCCAGCTCTGGGCAGGACTGGGTAGAGGCACAGGGCCAGACACTAACTTTTGGTCCAGTTCACTGAGCACCCGCCGCACAGATGCGTACTGCACGTTGGCCTCTGTCAGTGCCCGGAGAATGTTGTCCTGGGCGGCCAGGTTCTGCTCCAGGTACACCCTCAGCTGGTCATACTTCTTCAGCTGCTCCTCAAACAGCTTCTGGGGGAGTGTGATGGGGGGTGGAGGACAGACACTCAGGGCCTCACCACCTAAGGGTGGAGCCTAGAGTCAGCCCCTGCACACTGCTCACCCAGCCCCACCTTTATCTCTGAATGGTCTGTGGTAACCAGTGACGCCGTGATGTCATCCTTCTGGATAAGCTCACGCAGCTGCTGCTCCAGGGACACACGCTGGTCCCGCATCTCCTGCACCTTGGCCAGGATGCGCTTCAGGTTCTGCAGCACTGCCTTGTCCTCTGGGAGCGGCAGTGGTCAGTGAGGCCAGAGAAAACCCCAGCGCCAAGCCTCTCCCCATGGGGACAGGAAGGGGGCTCACCTGGGGTGAGGGCTGGCGTGGGCAGGGCAGCCCGGACCTGGTCCAGAGGACCACTGAGCAGGCGCAGGTTGCCAACATGCAGATTCATGGCGCGGTGCAGCTCGCTGTTGGTGAAGGAGGCCTTCTCGTGGACCTCCATGTACTTGGCCCATTCTCGCCTCACCTCTACCAGCTCGGCCTTGGAGACAGCCGTGCTGGCCCCTGCCTGGCTCACTGCCTCCTGCATCTTCTGTTCTAGCAGCTCATCCTCCTCCAGCAGGTCTCTGATGTCCTTCAGGGAGGCCTCCACATCCGTGAACACACCTGACAGCACTGGGGGCGTGTTTAGAGGAGGCGGGGTCAGCTCCTGTGGCAGGCAGACCAGGCACCCACTCTGGCCCATCCCCCAGGAGACAGAACTGCCCCCTCAGTCAGGCTTGCGTGCAGCCCAGTGCTGGCTGAGCAGTGCAGACAGAGGGCGCACAGGGTGCGGTGGTTCGCTGAAGTGTGCGGTGGGTGCTGTGACGGGTGCTGGGAGAGGTGAAAACCTCCATCCTCGGTCAACAAGGGACACAGAGAAGGCCACAGCAGATGACTCCCACGTTCCCGCCCTCCACCTGCTTGCTTTTCCTCCTCACTCACCTTGCATGGACTGGACGAGGTTCCTGACAGTGTCGGGCCGGACACTGAGAGCCGCACACTTCTCCATGAGCTGGGGTGGGATGTGGCTGTAGGCATCAAGGTTGTCCACTGTCTCAGGATCCAGCTGCATTGAATCCATGAACTGGCTGTTGGGGGGCAACGGGACCAGGTGGGTGCTGGCTCAACCCCTCAGCTACACAAGGAGCCCACCAGGGCAAGCCCCCACCACTGAAGCAAGGTCTGAGGTCCTAACAGACAACAAATCAGCATCCCAACTGCCACCACAGAACATGCCCAGGGCACTGCTGGAAACAATGGGACATCCTCCTCTCAAAATGCGTGACTCTCAACTTACAAATCTAGCATACAAGCCCTGGGCAGTGAGGGCGCAGCCAGGAGGCCTGCTGGTGCCAACAGACCTTTCATTTACTCCTCTCCCTGTCGCAGGCAGCACTGGGGACCCCACAGAGGTCTGGTGTGTACCCTCCATGCCTCCCACCCCAGCCTTGCACTCACTCCAGGACCTCATTCTTGTCCTCAATCTTGGCCATCATCTCCCGAAGCAGCTTGGCCTTCTCCTCACTGCAGAAGTGACAGCAATTTGCTGGAAGCCCATGTCTCTTTGAGATATCCCAACCCAACCTGGGCTAATAGGGCCTGCCTGTCCCGCCCACCTGTACAGCGACGAGGCTTCATGGGCAGCCATGGGTACCAGTTTGGTGAAGATGTCAGGGCCCGTAACAGCTGGGTCTGTGGGGTTCACTGGTAAGGGCTTCACCAAGGGGGCACCTGGGAGGGGTGAGGAAGAATCGTAGAGACCAGGCCCACTCGAACCTCGACTACCTCTCTTCTGTCCCATCTTCATCCCTACCCCGATCCTCGGCCTCCCCTCAGCTTCAGACCTTTTACAGGCTGAAGGGTGTCCAGTGCTGGGACAGCCTCGTGGTAGATGAAATCATTGTCCTTCTTCGCAGAATTGTATCTGGGGGTCAGGAGAAGGAGGAATGGGGAGTCTTGAGGGGTCAGCAGGGATCCAGGACCTAGCCTCCCACGTGGGCCACTACTCTCTGGCCCTTGTGGCTTCCTCCCAACGATGCAGGCCAAGACCCCTCCTAACAAGAAGGAACCAGAGCCACCCCGAGCCCCAGAAACTCACTTTCCCCCAATGACGTCCATAGTGAAGCGAAGTGCGTCTTGCACGGTGTCAGGCTGGCCCTGTAGGGTAGGGATGGGGGTGCTCAGTGCCAACCATAGCCAGTGCCAGGAGACCCCTCAGCCCCACCAGGCCTGCTCCTTGTTCTCTCAGGCTCCGAGGGGCAGCCAGGCTCTTCCTCATCTTTACCTTGGCCAGCTTGATGGCTTCATTGAGCTTGTCCAGGGCACTCTGGAAGTACGCGACCTGCAGGGGACAGAGACCAGTCCGTCCTTCCCTGCTTGGACCCTACTCGGAATTTCCGCCACCCCAACCCCCACCGAGCCGTCTGGCCATCAGGTGACCCATCAGAAGACAAGGAGCTGAGGAGGTAGCCACGTGCCAGCCCAGCCAACAGCACCACGGTTAGCGTCTACCAGCTCCACCCCACAGCCTACATCTCCCACCACCCATCCCCTGAGGGGAGCCTGCTGTGCCTCCTCCGTCCCCTGGGGATGAAGGCTGCACAAATGGGACAACACATGAGAAACACCAGGTCTACGGCGGGGGGCCGCCAGGGATGTGGGGGTGAGAGACAGAAGAAGGGTCCCCACGAGGATCTGACTAACAAGGCTGGGACCAGTCCAGAGTCCCCTCCTGGCCACGGCTCACTCACTCGCTCTCCAAACTTCTGCTGCTCCTCAGCCTGCTTCCCCATGTGCAACTGGGAAAGAAGAGACATCGCTACTTACTTCCTGGGCTATGGCAACTCTGCCCAGCCCAGCCCTGGTGGCCACGGTGCCCTCACATGAGCCACAGCCGCAAAGTAGTAGATCTTCATCTGTACCAGCTTCTTCCAGTCCTTCTGGATCCGGCCCAGCAGTGAGGCGGTATCGGGGTTCTCCAAGGCCCGGCACGCCTCCTTGTAGTAATCCACCACCTAGAAGCCAGGACAGGGCTATAAGTTGGGGATCGAGAGTAAACCAAAAGCCTGGCATCAGTCCCTTGAGGGCCACCGTCTATCCCTGTCCCTACCTGTGCACTGATGCGAGCCACCAGAAAGCTCTTCCTGTTGTCCAACATGGACTTCTCCAGAAGGCACTCCTGAGCCTGGCCCTGGAAGAGCAGATGGAGATGCACTCCATTCCTCAGCGGCACAGACCACACGGATGCCCTCTCCGTCCAGCCTCCCGCACTCCAAGCAGCACAGCCCTGCTCCTGATCCACCTGGGGCTCAAAAGGTCAAAGCCCAGGCCTCTGTTTGTCCCTCACTGCCATGTGCACAGGACCTCTAGGAACCAGCCCTAACCGTGCCCGCCCCTGGATTCAACTCGGCCCCAACAAGGGTGTCTCCTCACCAGCATGAGGTTGACATTGAGAGTGAGGATCTGCCGGCTCATGTCAACGCTGTAGGCATGAGGGAAGTGCTCACGCAGGTAGGCAAAGGCACCTGCTGCGCACTGGAAGTGAGTGCAGGAGACCTTCATGCCCTGGGAGAGAACAGGGGAGGATGCCAGAAGCAGAGCCACAGAGCTGCCTGTGTCCACTCCACGGGGCAGGATTCACACTCTGGAGGCTGACAACACTCAGCACCCCTCCCTGGTTCTGTCCTATGACCCACCCACTGCCCCTACCCTTCTCACCTCCTCAGACATGCGTTTGTCCATGGCCCCCAGCATGGAGTGCAGCGCTCCTGGGGAGGCACAGAACATGGGGTCAGGGCTAGCCTGGGGCTGCTGGTGTCACTCATGATCAGGACAACAGGGGTCTGAGAACTGGGGCAGCTGGTCCAAGGACACCAAAGCTGGAGTAAATGGGGTCTCAGTCTCTGGCTCTGCACCAGGCAGGGATGGGGTGGAAGGGAAGGGGCTCCTGCCTTCCACAGCCCTCAGCCTACAAGTCCAGTCTCAGAGCCTCAGGGATGCCTACACAGGACTCGGGGCTCCCCAGGCTGAGCCCTCAGGGTTGACGCAAGGCCAGTCTAGGCCAGCCTTGTTCTCCTCCTGCTGGAAGCAACCCAAGCCACAAGGGGGGCCGGGAGCTGTCCAGTCAGAAAAGAGAGGCCATCCCTCTGGGCCGGAGCACACAGTAGCAACACCATGTGGCAGCCAGCCTAGTAGAGCCTCTCCCCAGCAGGGTGGCTCCCTGTGGCCCAGAAGAGAGGCACCAGCAGAGCTGTGAGAAGGCAGTGGAGGGTCAGAATCCAGGTGTCTTCCTTCCATCAGCCCACTGCCCTTGTGGCCTCCTGCTGAGCTGAGATGGGGTGGGCAGGGCTGGGAGGTAGGGCCATGGGGAAGGGGTTAGGTAGCTCACCAAGGTTGTAGAGAATGCAGGCCTGCTCATACTTGATGTCTTCATGGGCCACAGATTTGCCTGAGAAGATCTCAGTCCTGTGGACAGGCCACCCCAGTCATCTCGAGGGAAGGAGCTGGTGAAGCGACCCGCCACCCCCAGTGCTGCGTCGGATGGGAGGGAGGCCTGGGGAGACCACACCAAGCCACTCCCCATGCTGTGTAGCAAGGAAAAGAAAGCGGGGTGGTGGGGAGAGGGGCATCCCCACCGCCCAGACACCCCTGGGCTGTCCCAGGCAACCTCCAGGCTCCCCCCAGCCCTGCCAGCTCTCACCAGGTGACAGAAACAGCAGCCTCCTGGCCTGAGCCCATGGGGACCCGACTCTGCAGGTAGTGGAGCTGGCCCAGGTACTTGCGGAGGACACTGCAGCCCTCAAAGTCCCGTGGGACACGAACAGCATTCTGGGGGATGGATGGGAGAAGCAGGCCTACTGTCATTTGGAGTAGAAGACAGGCAGGGCTGTCCACCCACAAATGCCCAGGAAATAATCACAGCTGGGGGACTGCACAGTCTAAGGGACCCAAAGAAAGCCCATAGCTACCTGTAGTCATTCAACAACCATCCTACCAGCCAGGACTGTTGGACTGAATCAGTCCCACTTTTCCAGGAGGCAGTTTAAAACATGCATTAAAAATTTTAATGTACTTAATGTTTGACCCACAGTTCTGTATCTAAAAATATACAGTAAGAAATCCAGAAAAGCAAATGCTTGGATGAGCATGCAAGGATATTTATCACAACATTAACAGGGCCAAATACTGGATGCCACCAAAACTTCCATTAAAGAGGATTAAATAAATTACGTCAAGGCTACCCACAAAAGAGAATACTCTGCAGCCATGAAAACTGAAGACAAGGATCTCTACTGATATGTTAAGACGTCCATAACACATTTATTGTTGGGGGGAAAAAAGCATGTAACAGATAAGCAACATAATTTCATTTTTATAAAATCATATGGAAATTGATATCAACTAGATATATAAACAGAAAAAAATCTAGACAGTTAAGTGATTATCCCTGGATAGTTGGGTTTAAGTAATTTATTCTATACATGCATACAGAGACATATTTGATACTTTATATTGCTTATGTATTCTTTTATACAAACAATTTTCTATTTTTATAGTAAGCAATAAAGCTAGTCCCATTTGGGGAAAAAACAAAACAAAGTGAACCCTCTGCTCAAACAAACGGAAGAACGACAGTATACCCTCCAAGAAGCAGGTGCACAAAGAGTGGAGGGGCTTGAATCGCTGTGCATACCCTAACCCCACCTGCTGGAGGGACCAGAGAGCCCCACACCAGGGTTCCAGCAGCTGAAGGGCCCAGTAGAGAGCTGCTGGGCACCAGCTAGAAGAAATCCTCTAGGGGACTTCCCTGGTGGTGCAGTGGTTCAGACTCCGCACTCCCAATGCAGGGGTGGGAGGCACAGGTTCGATCCCTGGTGGGGGAACTAAGATCCTGCATGCTGCACAGCACACCGTCCCCCCACCGCCCCCCCCCCCAAAAAAAAAGAAATCCTCTAGGACAAGACACTCCAGAGCTGGGCTCTTAGCCTTCTGTCTGGGATGCTCAGAAGGGACGCGGATGCCCTGTGGGACATCAGAGGAGGAAGAGTCCAGCACCAGTCCACTCAACACCACTTCCCAGCAGTGTCTTGGGGGACCATCTCCCCTCTGGGCCTCAGTCTCCTCTTTCAACAGGAATGCTAAGCTCCCTCTCTGCCCTCTAGAATGCCCAGTGCAAGGATAAGGTGTGTCACAGCCCCTCTGTCAGTTTTATTCCCTGTGATCACAGAACCAAAAATTTATTCCAGAGTAACTGAAAAGTCTTCTTAAAGAATTACTTCAGGGCTTCCCTGGTGGCGCACTGGTTAAGAATCCGCCTGCCAATGCAGGGGACACGGGTTCGAGCCCTGGTCTGGGAAGATCCCACATGCCGCGGAGCAACTAAGCCCGTGCGCCACAACTACTGAGCCTGCGCTCTAGAGCCCGCGAGCCACAACTACTGAAGCCCACGCACCTAGAGCCCATGCTCTGCAACAAGAGAAGCCACCGCAACGAGAAGCCCGCACACCGCAACGAAGAGTAGCCCCCACTCACCGCAACTAGAGAAAGCCAGCGTGCAGCAACGAAGACCCAACTCAGCCAAAAATTAAATATAAAAATAGATAAATAAATAAAATTTAAAAAAAAATTACTTCAGGCCCAGTTTTACAGATGAGGAAACTGAGGCCCAGATCAGGAAAAGAGAACTGCCTACAGATTTCCAGATTATATCCACCTTCCATTTCCACTGCAAATCAATGAGTTATGGTAAAAGGTTAACTTAACTTATGCTGTCTCTGCTTTCTATATCTCTGTGCTTTCATAAATTTCCTGTAATTCACTAAAAACTGGACCAGTGTTCTAAAACTTCTGTAATATTTCATTTAGTTACTCTATTTTATTTTCACTTTATACACTGCT
This sequence comes from Balaenoptera acutorostrata, assembly GCF_949987535.1. Taxonomy (NCBI): domain Eukaryota; kingdom Metazoa; phylum Chordata; class Mammalia; order Artiodactyla; family Balaenopteridae; genus Balaenoptera; species Balaenoptera acutorostrata. The sequence continues at coordinate 41,008,558 of NC_080073.1, forward strand.
GAATCTGGGAGTTTTCTTGATCTGATAATTTTTTTTTCACTGAAATAATTATTATCAGCGTTTACGTAAGAAAGTTTGTTCTGTGGTTTCACTGAAGAAACACTGATCTAGTCCAACTCCCACACTCTTTCAGTGAGTAACTCAAGCCCCAGGAAGGGGAAAGTGACCATCCTGATGTCCTGCTGTGAGCTGTCTGTGCTGGGAATAGCCTCAGATCTGGAGCATTCTTGGGGTTGGCTCTCTCCAGCCCACTGCTCTGCACAGGCTGCCTGCCCTACACCATAAGGGATCTGCCTCAGGAGAGGCTTTGGAGCTGGGTGACAATGCGCCCTCGAGGGTGTTTTGTGTGCATGTGCACCTGTGTGCACAAAACAATGGTAGTCTGAGGGGTTAAGATTATCTCAGTTTTCAAACTCTTCAAACAAAATCTTTTTAAAAATTAATTTATAAGGAGTATTCTGGGAAGGTAGCAGAGTAGGAAGCACCAGAAATCCATCTCCCCACATAGACAACAAATGCACTAGCAGAATCTGTCTGATATAACTGTCCTGGAACTCCTGGAGTCTACTGAGGACTTGCAAACGTGCAGAGGAATGTTTAGATAAATTTTGGTGAATTTCAGCCCTTAGCACAATAGCAGCTACCCAGTGCCCATCCCTGTGCAGGCAGCCTTGCGTGTGTTCCTGGAGCAGCTTGCACACACAGCCTGTGGGAGCCAGGGTGGGCAATGAGGACGCTGTCCTCCAAATATCAGGGATCTGCTCTGATCAGGGCTGATCGCGCTGCTTCTGATCTCAGAGGTGCAAAGAGGAGGCGGACACTGTTGTTGCACCTCCCCCTCTGGCTGAACTGACTTCAAGGGGATTTAAAGCACCAGTGCTTCTCCCCCCTCATCCTTTCATTTTTCTCTTTTTCTCCTTTTAGGAGCCAGATATTGAGGACTATTGGATTCAAAAGCAACCACATATTCAGAGGAAGTTAGAAAGTCATCATGCACACCCAGGGGAAGGCAAAGGCTCAGAAAAGACCCGAGAAGACTTTAAGTTCACACCTCAGACTGATTCTTGGTACAGAGACAGCCTACAACACTCCAAACAGACAAACAAACAGCAAACCCTGGGGAAAGGGGAGATTCTGATTTCCAGAGTCACCACATCATTAGATTCAAATGTCCGGTTTTCAACAACAACAAAAATACAAGACATATAAAGAAATAGGAAAATATGATTCATTCAAAGGGACAAAAACAAAAAAAAACAAGAAAAAAACAAAAAACTTTTCCTGAAAAAGATGTGATGACAGCTCTACTAGATAAAAACTTTAAAGCAACTGTCTTAGGGGCTTCCCTGGTGGCGCAGTAGTTGAGACTCTGCCTGCCAGTGCAGGGGACACGGGTTCGAACCCTGGTCTGGGAGGATCTCACATGCCGCGGAGCGGCTGGGCCCGTGAGCCACAACTGCTGAGCCTGCACGTCTGGAGCCTGTGCTCCACAACAAGAGGCCGCGATGGTGAGAGGCCTGCGTGCCGCGATGAAGAGTGGCCCCCGCTTGCCGCAACTAGAGAAAGCCCTCGCACAAAAACGAAGACCCAACACAGCCAAAAAAATAAATAAGTAAATTAATTAATTAATAATTAAAAAAAAAAGAATTATACTATTAAAAAAAAACTGTCTTAAAGATACTCAAAGAACTAAAGGAAGATGTGGAAAAAGTCAAGAAAATGACATAGGGAACAAAATGGAAATATCAACGAGACAGAAAACTTAAAAAGAAACCAAAAAGAAATTCTGAAGCTGAAAAGTACAATAACTGAGTTGAAAAATTCACTAGAGTGATTCAAAGGCAGATTTGAGTAGGTAGATGAAACCATCAGTGAAATCAAAGCTAGAACAATTGAGGGGACTTTCCTAGTGGTCCAGTGGGTAAGACTCCATGCTCTCAATGCTGGGGGCCTGGGTTTGATCCCTGGTCAGGGAACTAGATTCTGCATGCAAGCCACAACTAAGAGTTCACATGTCACAACTAAGAAGTCCACATGCCGCAACTAAGAGTTCGCATGCCGCAACTAATAAGTCTGCATGCCACAATAAAGATCCCACATGCCACAACTAAGACCTGGCACAGCCTAAATAAATAAATAAATATTAAAAACAAAAGTCTAGGACAACTGAAAATTATCAAGTCTAAGGAACAAAAGAAAAATTATTGAAGTGAACAGAGCCTAAGGGACCTGTGAGACACCATCAAACAGATGAACATACACATTGTGGAAGTCGCAGAAGAAGAGAGAAAGGGGCAGAGAGAATATGTGAAGAAATAATGGCAAAAAAATTTCCAAATTTGACTAAAGACATGAATATAAACATCCAAGAAGCTTAATGAACTTCAAGTAAAATTAACTCAAGAGACCCACACCAAGAAAAATTATAATCAAACTGTTGAAAGACACAGAGAACATGGAAAGCAGCACAAGAGAAGTGACTCATCAAATACAAGGAATACTCAATGGGATTATCAGCAGATTTCTCATCAGAAACTTTGGAGAACTGAAGGCAGTAGGTTGATATATTCCAAGTGCTAAAAGAAAAACACTGTCAACCAAAAATCCTATATCTGACAAAACTGAGGAGAAATCTTTCAAAACTGAGGAGAAATCAAGACATTCCCAGCTAAACAAAAACTGAGGGAATTCACCACCACCAGATCTGCCCTGCAAGAAATGCTAAAAGGAGTCCTATAGACTGAAATGAAAGGACACTTGATAGTAACTTGAAGCCATATGAAGAAATAAAGATCCCAGTAAAGGTACACTGTACATGGGCAATTATATAAGCTAATATTATTATAACACTGGTGTGTGACTCCACCTTTTGTTTTCTACATAAGAGACTAATAGTTTTTAAAAATTCAATTTACACACAGTAGTCTTTAAAGAATATATCTTTAGCATATATAAACATACCAATTAATTATACCTGCTTTGTGGGGAAGATACAATCTCCTACACTTTGAAATTATAAATAAAAATTTTATTTAAATCCTCTTTTGTTATTCAAATAGAAACAGTTGTTCTTAACTACTTTCAAACAGAGTAGCAAATGAGATAATTCACCTGACAATTTTTTCTTCCTCTTAAGAACGGTGTCACCTTCTTTAAAAGGCAGGTAAGTACCTCTACTTCAACATAATAAAGGCTATATATGAAAAGCCCTTAGCTAACATCATACTAAGTTAGTAAAAGACCGAAAACTTTTCCTCTCACACAAGAAACAAGATGACAAGGATGCCCACATCAACCACTTGTATTATCACAGTACTGGAAGTTCCAGCCAGAACAATCAGGCAAGAAAAAGAAATAAAAGGCATCCAAATTAGAAAGGAAAAAGCAAAATTATCTCTTTTCACAGACATGAACTCATATGTAAAAATACCCTTAGAGATTGCACCCAAAAAATCTGTTAGAATTAATGAATTCAGTGAAGTTGCAGGATACAGAATCAATACACAAAAATCAGTTGTTTCTAAACAATCACAATTAAAGAAAAATTTTTTTTGAATTTCAATTCCAACAGCATCAAAAAGAATAAATTATTTAGAAGTAAAATTAACCAAGAAGGCCAAAGACTTGCGTAGAGAAAACTACAAAACTTTGCTGAAAGAAATTAAAGACATAAATAAATGGAAAGACATCTGATACTCATGTATTAAAAGACTTAATATTGTTAAGGTGGCAAGCCTCCCTAAAGTGATACAGTTTTTGGATTTTACTTTTTTATGGATTCAGTGTAATCCACATCAAAATCCCAATGGCATTTTTTGCAGAAATAGAAAAATCCATCCTAAAAATTTATATGGACTCTCAAGGGACCACCCTCCAAATAGCCAAAACAATCTTGAAAAAGAAGAAAAAAATTGGAGATCCCACAATTCCTCATTTCAAAACCTATTACAAACCTATAATAATCAAAATAGTTTGGTACTGGCATAAAGACATATGGACCAATGGAGTAAAAGAGAGTGCCCAGAAATAAACCCTCAAATATATGGTGTTATGGACTGAATAATGCCCCCCCTCACCAATTCATACTAAAGTCCTAACTCCCAGTATCTCCAAATGTGACTGTATTTTAGGAGATAGAGCCTTAAAGAGGTAATTACAGTGAAATGAGATCCTAGAGGTAGGCCCAAATCCAATATGACTGTTGTCCTTCTACAGACATACATAGAGGGACAACCATGTGAAGATACAGGGAGACGACGGTCATCCACAAGTCAAAGAAAGAATCCTTAGAAGAAGTCAGCTTTGCCAACACCTTGATCTCAGACTACTAGCCTCTACAACTGTGAGAAAATAAATTTCTGTTGTTTAAGCCAGCAGTCTGGGGTACTTGGTTACGGCAGCCAGAGCAAACTAATACACACAGTGAAATGATTTTTGACAGGGGTGCCATTCAATGGGGGACAGTCTTTTCAATTTATGGTGCTGGGAAAACTAAATATCTACATGCAGAAGAGTGAAGCTGGAACCTTACTTTACACCATTTACAAAAATAAACTCAAAATGGAGCAAAGACCTAAATATAAGAGCTGAAACTATAAAACTCTTAGAAGAAACAAAAGGGAAAATCTTCGTGGCACTGAATTTGGCAATGATTTCTTGGATGTGACTTGAAGAGCATAAGCAACAAAAGAACAAATTGTAAACTAGACTACATCAAAATTTAAAACTTCTGAGCATCAAAAGGACACAACCAACAAAGTGAAAAGGCAACCCATGGAATGGAAGAAAATATCTGCAAATCATGTATCTGATAAGTGGTTAATATCCAGAATATATGAAGACCTCCTACAACTTAACAACAGAAACTCGATTCAAAAATGTGTAAAAATAAAATAAAATTTAAAAAAATAAAAAATTAAAAAAAAATGTATAAAGGGGACTTCCATGGTGGCACAGTGGTTAAGGTGGCACATTGTCTGCTTGCCAATGCAGGGGACACGGGTTCGATCCCTCGTCTGGGAAGATCCCACATGCCGCAGAGCAACCAAGCCCGTGCGCCACAACTACAGAGCCTTTGCTCTAGAGCCCGAGAGCTACAACTACTGAGCCCACGTGCCACAACTACTGAAGCCCACGCGTCTGGAGCCCATGTTCCGCAACAAGAGAAGCCACTGCAATGAGAAGCCCACGCACCACAACGAAGAGTAGCCCCCGCTCACCACAACTAGAAAAAGTCCACGCACAGCAACGAAGACCCAACACAGCCAAAAAAAAAATGGATAAAGGGGATCGGAATCAAGATGGTGGAGTAGTAGGACATGGAACTTAACTCTTCACACAAATACATCAAGAATACATTTACAGATGGAACAATTCTCACACAACACCTACTGAACACTAGCAGAAGTCCTCAAACACCTGAAAGGACAAGAAAGATCGCCATGTAACTGAGTAAGACAAAAGGAAAAAAAAATAAAGAGGAAGCAGATGGGTCCTGTGCCCCTAGGAGGGAGGTGAAGGAGAGAGGGTCCCACACCCTGGGAAGTCCCCTCACCAGTGGAAAGATCAGCAGGGACAGAAAAGAAGTTTCCAAGGCTCAGAGAGAGCAACAACCAGTTAGTGGCAGGCAGGACAGCCAGAGATTACACAGATGGGCCGTGCCACTGCCCTGTGCATCCCAGCCTTAGAAGCACCTTTGCTGGTATGGGCAGGGGCTGGATGCTGGAACGTGGGGTTTAGAGGACAGACCTGGGGAGAGGACTGCTGTTGGCTGCATGGAGACAGCCTAAAGGGGCTGGAGTGTGGGGCACAGCGACCAGGAGTGTTCATGGAAGAAGCCCAGGCTGCCACAGAAGCAAAGTGCCATTGTTAAGTGGCGCAGGAAGGGAGAGGTGGGGCCACCATTGCAGCCTCGTTCCCCACCCACCGGTTCCTACCTCCATGGGCTCCGGCCGCTGCCCCAGCTCCCTTCTGCCTGGGCAGGCCCGTGCACTCCAGCTGCCACCTCGGTTCCCTCCCACCCTGGGCAGGCTCACACGTTCTAGCCACTGCTTCAGCAGCCCTGGGTGCAGACACCAGTGGGTTGCCCACACACAGAGGTGGGGCTGAAATCACAGCTGAGCCCCAGGGGCCGTGTGACTTAGGAAGCAGAGCTGAAATCTCTCCCTGTGGCTGAACGAACCGCAGAATTACACCTCCGCTGCCAGCTTTGTAAATTCAGTGCCTGCAGAACATCCGAACAGAAAACTGGTGCTCCCATAGCTGGGACAGGTCTGGCCTTAGCAGCTATGGGCATTGTGGGCGTGTACACCAGGAGGCTGGGCCGAGCCAGGGTCTGAGCTGCCTCCATAGCACCCACAGCAGGTCCAGGTGCACGACTACTGCAGTCTTGGGACCTGACTTCTGTGGATCTGCGCTGGTGGCATTGTGAAAACAAAGCCTGAGAGGTACCAGGGTGGACTGCCAGCATACCTGTGGTTGAGGTGGGGCTGAAGGCAGTGCCAATAACAGTGTACTCTGAGAGTCTGCACAATAGGTGAAAGGTGACACAACGGAGCACACTCACAGGTGAACAGCTCAGGAGGAGGAGGAGTACTCAATGGCTCCTCTCCCAGTGGGAGCACCCCAATCCAACCTACCTCGCACCACATACCAGAAATGCAACTCAGAAACGGATCTGGGGGCTTCTACTCCAACAACTGGGGAGCACACCCTGCCCTGGACAAGGCAGTGAAAACCACAGAGCAAAGAGGAGGCCCTGCTCAATATCCAGTGCTGGCTCTGGTCAGCATATCAGTCACACCTCCTATTAAGGGGATGATAGCCAGCATACAGTGAGGAAAGAGGTGGCAGGCATCCATACTAAAAACAGCCCTCACACCCAAAAATATTAAACCCACAGACTACACAGGGATGTTTCCACATAAAAATAGCCCTCCAAGACCACAGTAGATAATTGTTTCTCCTCAACTCATACAGCAAGAGAAATATAAGTAAAATGAAGCAAAGGAACCATTCCCAATGAAAAGATCAAGAGAATACCCCTGAAAGAACAAACAATGAAACAGACCTCTTCAGTCTAATACACACCAAGTTCAAAAAGGAGATAATGAGGGACTTCTCTGGTGGCGCAGTGCTTAAGAATCCGCCTGCCAATGCAGGGGACACAGGGAAAATTCCACATGCCGCAGAGCAGCTAAGCCCGTGCACCACAACTACCGAGCTTGCGCTCTAGAGCCCATGAGCCACAACTACTGAGCCCGTGTGCCACAGCTGCTGAAGCTCATGCAACTAAAGCCCATGCTCTGCAACAAGAGAAGCCACTGCAATGAGAAGCCCGCACACCGCAACGAAGAGTAGCCCCCACTCACCACAACTAGAGAAAGCCCGCGCAGCAACGAAGACCCAATGCAGCCAAAACTAAATAAACAAAAATAAAAAAGGAGATAATGAAAATACTGAAGGAACTGAGAAAGGATTGACAGAAATGCAGACTACTGTAAAAAGGAACTAGAAATTATGAGGAGCCTTCAGAAAAATTAGTGAATTCATTTGAAGAGATGAAAGCTGGACTAAAGGCTATGAACAGAGGAATGAATAATGCAGAAGAACAAATAAGTGATCTAGAAGACAGAATAATGGAAATCACCCAATTACAACAGCAGACAGAAACCCAAATGACAAAAAATGAAAGCAATATGAGACCTATGGGATAACATAAACTGGGCCAATCTATGCATAATAGGGATTCCAGAAGGAGAAGAAAAGAGAAAAAGGTAATGAAACTGTATTTGAAGAAATTATGGCTGAAAACTTCCCAAACCTAGAGAAGGAAACATATCCAGATACAGGAAGCACAGAGGGTCCTGAACAAGATAAACCTAAACAGACCTACACAAGACATACTAAAAAAAGTTAAAGAGAGGATTCTAAAGGCAGCAAGAGAAAAACAAAGAATTAATTACAAGGGAACAACCATAAGGTTATCAGCTGATTTCTCTACAGAAATGCTGCAGGCCAGAAGGATGTGGCAAGATATATTCAAAGTCCCAAAAGGGAAAAATCTGCAACCCAGGATACTCTACCCAGCAAGATTATCATTTAGAATAGAAAAAGAGATAAAGAATTTCTCAGATAGCAAAAACTAAAAGAATACAGCAATACTAAACCTATCCTAAAAGAAATATTGAAAGGTCTTATCTAAGTAGAAAAGTTGAGGGAATTCCCTGGAAGTCCAGTGGTTAGGACTCTGTGCTGCCACTGCAGGGGGCCTGGGTTTGATCTAGGGTCAGGAAAGTAAGATCCCACAGGCTGCATGGCACAGCCAAAGAATAAATAAATAACAAAAGCAGTAAGAATCTATAGGAAAGAGAAAATCATAATTGGAAAGTAAATCACTTAAATAAGAAAGTACACAGATTTTTAAAATAATAAAAAAACTTTTGTGAAAGCAATGATAACCACAATGAATGGCAAAAGAATAAACATAAAGATGCAAAAGAGGACATCAAAATCATTAAATGTGGGAGAGGAGAGTAAGAAAATGTAGATTTTTTTTTTCTAGAAGGTGTTTGAGCCTATTGGACTACCAGTCTAAAGCAAGTAGATATAGGAAGGAGTTAACATACTTGAAAAACAGAGCAACCACATACAACAGATTCACAAAAAAAGAAAAAGAAGAGAAGATAAGCATAATACAAAAGAAAATCATCAAACCACAAAAGGAAAAAGAAAAAGAAAGGGACAAAGAAGAAATATAAAATCAATGGGAGTGCTCGCTTCGGCAACACATATACTAAAATTGGAACAATACAGAGAAGATTAGCATGGCCCCTGTGCAAGGATGACACGCAAATTCATGAAGCGTTCTATATTTTTTTGATGCAGCCACTATGGAGAACAGTATGGAGGGGTTCCTTAAAAAACTAAAAATAGAACTACCATACGACCCAGCAATCCCACTACTGGGCATATATCCTGAGAAAACCATAATTCAAAAAGAGTCATGTACCACAATGTTCACTGCAGCTTTATTTACAATAGCCAGGACATGGAAGCAACCTAAGTGTCCATCAACAGATGAATGGATAAAGAAGATGTGGCACATATATACAATGGAATATTATTCAGCCGTAAAAAGAAATGAAATTGAGTTATTTGCAGTGAGGTGGACGGACCTAGAGTCTGTCATACAGAGTGAAGTAAATCAGAAAGAGAAAAACAAATACCATATGCTAACACATATATATGGAATTAAAAAAAAAAGTTATGAAGAACCTAGGGGCAGGACAGGAATAAAGACACAGACGTAGAGAATGGACTTGAGGACACAGGGAGGAGGAAGGGTAAGTTGGGACGAAGTGAGAGAGTGGCATGGACTTATATATACCACCAAATGTAAAATAGATAGCTAGTGGGAAGCAGCTGCAGAGCACAGGGAGATCAGCTCGGTGCTTTGTGACCACCTAGATGGGGGGATAGGGAGAGTGGGAAGGAGATGCAAGAGGGAGGAGATATGAGGATATATGTATATGTATAGCTGATTTACTTTGTTATAAAGCAGAAACTAACACACCATTGTAAAGCAATTACACTCCAATAAAGATGTAAAAAAATAATAATAATAAAAATAGAAATGAAAAAACAAAATAAAATCAACAGGAAGACAAGGTTTAAAATGGCAATAAATACATACCTATCAATAATTACCTTAAATGTCAATGGACTAAATGCTCCAATCAAAAGATACAGAGTGGCAGACTGGATTAAAAAAATAAGAGCCTACAATATGCTGCCTACAAGAGACCCACTTTGGGGCAAAGGACACACATAGATTAAAAGTGAGGGGATGGAAAAAGATATTTCATGCAAACGGAAATGACAAGAAAGCAGGGGTCACACATATCAGACAAAATAGACTTTAAAACAAAGGCTATAAAGAAAGATAAAGAAGGACACTGTAGGGCTTCCCTGGTGGCGCAGTGGTTCAGAGTCTGCCTGCCAATGCAGGGGACACGGGTTCGAGCCCTGGTCTGGGAAGATCCCACATGCTGCGGAGCAACAAAGCCCGTGAGCCACAACTACTGAGCCAGCGCGTCTGGAGCCTGTGCTCCGCAACAAGAGAGGGCGCAATAGTGAGAGGCCCGTGCACCGCGATGAAGAGTGGCCCCTGCTCGCTGCAACTAGAGAAAGCCCTCACACAGAAACGAAGACCTAACACAGCCAAAAATAAATTAATTAATTTTAAAAGAAAAGGACACTGTACAATGATAAAAAGATCAACACATGGAAAGGATATTACACTTGTCAACATATATGCACCCAACATAGAAACACCCAAATAAATAAAACAAATACTAACAGACATAAAGGGAGAAACTGACAAGAATACATTAACAGTAGGAGACTTTAATACCCCACTCACATCAATGGACAGACCTTTGAGACAGAAAATCAATAAGGCAACAAAGATCCTAAATAATACAATAGAAAAGTTAAACTTAATTGATATCTTCAGGACATTACATCCAAAAAAACACAGAATACACATTCTTTTCAAGTGCACATGGAACATTCTCTAGGACTGACCACATGCTAGGGCACAAAACAAGCCTCAACAAATTTAATAGTATAGAAATTATTTCAAGCATCTTTTCTGACCACAACAGCATGAAACTAGAAATCAACCACAGAGAAAGAAACAAGAAAAAACCAAGTACAAGGAGACTAAACAACATACTACTAAAAAAACCAATGGGTCAACAAGAAAAATCAAAGAAATTAAAAAATACCTTGAGGCAAATGACAATGAAAACACAACCATAAATATCTCTGGGATGCAGGAAAAGCAGTTCTTAGAGGGAAGTTCATAGCAATACAGGCCTTCCTTAAGAAACAGGAAAAATCTCAAATAAACAACCTAGCCCACCACCTAAAAGAATTAGAAAAAGAAGTACAAACAAAACCAAAAGTCAGCAGAAGGAAGGAGATAATAAAGATCAGAGAGGAAATAAATAAAATAGAGATAAAAAAACAAGACAAAAAAAATCAATAAAACCAAGAGCTGGTTTTTTGAAAGGGTAAAACAAAATTGACAAACCTCTAGCCAGGTTCACCAAGAAGAAAAGAGAGAAGACACAAACAAAATAAGAAATGAAAGAGGAGAAATCACAACAGATACTGCAGAAATACAAAAAACCATAAGAGAATACTATGAATAATTATAGGCCAATGAACTTGACAACCTCAAAGAAATGGACAATTTCTAGAAACATACAGCCCATCAAAACTGAATGAATAAGAAATAGATAACTTGAATAGACCAATCACTAGAAATTAAACAGAATGTGTAATTTAAAAAACCTCCATACAAACAGAAGTTCAGGACCAGATGGCTTCACTGGGGAACTTTACTAAACATACAAAGAACTTATACCAATCCTTCCCAAACTCTTCCAAAAGACTGAAGAGGAAGGAACACTCCCAATAACATGCTATGAAGCCACCATCACCCTGATACCAAAACCAAAGACACTACCAAAAAAGAAAACTACAGGTCGATATCTTTGATGAATATAGACACAAAAATTCTCAAACCGAATCCAACAATACATAAAAAAGGTCATATACCACGACCAAGTTGGATTCATCCCAGGGTCACAAGGATGGTTCAACATACACAAGTCAATCAATGTGATACACCACATTAACAAAAGAAAGGACAGAAACCAGGACTTCCCTGGTGGCCCAGTGGTTAAGACTCTATGCTTCCACTGCAGGGGGCATGGGTACAATCCCTGATCAGGGAACTAAGATCCCACATGCCACATGGCGTGGCCAAAAAAAAAAACACGGGGGGGGGGGTGAGGGGCAGAAATGACAGAAGCTACATGATCATCTCAACAGATACAGAAAAAGAATTTTATAAAATTCAACATCCATTCATGATAAAAACCCTTACAAAAGTGAGTATAGAGGGAATATATCTCGACATAATAAAAGCTATTTATGGACTTCCCTCGTGGTGCAGTGGTTAAGAATCCGCCTGCCAAAGCAGGGAACACAGGTTTGAACCCTGGTCCTGGAAGATCCCACATGCCACAGAGCAACTAAGCCTATGTGCCACAACTACTGAGCCTCACTCTAGAGCCCGCGAGCCACAACTACTGAAACCATGTGCCACAACTACTGAAGCCTGAGGGCCCAGAGCCCGTGCTCTGCAACAAGAGAAGCCACCGCAATGAGAAGCCTGCTTGCCGCAACTAGAGAAAGCCGGTGTGCAGCAATGAAGACCCAATGCAGACAAAAACAAAAAATAAATAAATTTATTTAAAAAAAAAAAAAACCTCATGGTAACCGCAAACTGAAAATCTATAATGATACACACACACAAAGAAAGAAAAAGGAATCCAAACAAAACACTACAGTCAGTCATCAAATCACAAGAGAAGAGAACAAAAGGGTAGAAAAAAGACTTACAAAAACAAATCCAAGGGGCTTCCCTGGTGGCGCAGTGGTTAAGAATCCGCCTGCTAATGCAGGGGACACGGTTTCGAGCCCTGGCCTGGGAAGATCCCACATGCCATGGAGTAACTAAGCCCGTGTGCCACAACTACTGGGCCTGAGCTCTAGAGCCCACAAGCCACAACTACTGAGCCCATGTGCCACAACTACTGAAGCCTGCGTGCTTAGAGCCCATGCTCTGCAACAAGAGGAGCCATGACAATGAGAAGCCCACGCACAGCAATGAAGAGTAGCCCCCGCTCACCACAACTAGAGAAAACCCGCACACAGCAACGAAGACCCAACACAGCCAAAAATAAATTAAAAAAAAATCCAAAACAATTAACAAAATGGCAATAAAAACATACATATCAATAATTACCTTAAACATAAACAGATTAAATGCTCCAACCAAAAGACACAGAATGGATACAAAAACAAGACCCATTTATATGCTGTCTACAAGAGACCCACTTCAGATCTAGGGACACATACAGACTGAAAGTGATGGGATAGAAAAAGGTATTCCATGCAAATGGAAATCAAAAGAAAGCTGGAGTAGCAATACAGTAAGTCTCCTACATAAAACCTTCAAGTTGCGAACTTTCAAAGATGTGAACGTGCATTCTCATGTCTAATCACGTAAGTCAGTTCATGTGTCTGGCATACATTGTCACGTGCATGCATCCTCTACGAGTGGCTGTGTTTTTGTGTACTTTACGGTACAGTACTGTATAAAGCACAGTAGTATAGTATCTTTATTTCAAGCCCAGGATGTCCGGAAGCAAGCATAAATGCAGCAGTGGTGTACCTGGTATAGTACTACCCAAACATCACTGGAACATTTTTTTCAAGAGGGTAGATGGAATTGAATCCAGCAAGGAACCAGAACCTGTGCCATCAACTTCAGGCATGAGTGAAACTGCAGCTTGCCCTCCATCTCCTATTGCTGACGATCCATCAGCTCTACCATCTCCCACCTCCTCTCCCTCCTTCAGTCAGTAACTCTTATTGCCTGTTCACTCAATGCCAGCCCCTGTATGCAGTTGCTGTACTGTATTACTATACTTTTCAAGGTACTATATTGTAAGATTAAAAATGTTTTCTTTATTTTTTGTGGGGTTTTTTTAATGTATTATTTGTGTGAAAATTATTATAAACCTAATACAGTACAGTACTATATAGCTGACTGTGTTAGTTGGGTACCTAGGCTAACTCTGTTGGACTTACAAACAAAACTGGACTCACGAACGCACTCTTGGAACAGAACTCGTTCGTATGTAGGGGACTTACTATACTCATATCAGATAAAATAGACTTTAAAATAAAGAGTGTTACAAGAGGGGCTTCCCTGGTGGCGCAGTGGTTAAGAATCTGCCTGCCAATGCAGGGGACATGGGTTCGAGCCCTGGTCCGGGAAGATCCCACATGCCGCAGGGCAACTAAGCCCGTGCACCACAACTACTGAGCCTGTGCTCTAGAGCCTGCGAGCCACAACTACTGAGCCCATGTGCCACAACTACTGAAGCCCGTGTGCCTAGAGCCCATGCTCCGCAACAACTCACTGCAACTAGAGAAAGCCCGCACACAGCAACAAAGATCCAACGCAGCCTAAAATAAAATAAAATAATTTAAAAATTAAAAAAGAAGAGTGTTACAAGAGACAAAGAAGGACACTACATAATGATCAAGGGATCAATCCAAAAAGAAGATATAACAATTGTAAATATATATGCACCCAACACAGGAGCCCATCAATATATAAGGCAAATACTAACAGCCATAAAAGGAGAAATCAACAGTAACACAGTAATAGTGTGGGACGTTAACACCTCACTTTCATCAAGGGACAGATCATCCAGACAGAAAGTCAATAAGGAAACACAGTCCTTAAGACACATCAGACCAGATGAACTTAATTGATATTTATAGTGCATTCCATGCAAAAGCAGCAGAATACAGATTCTTTTCAAGTGCACATGGAACATACTCCAGGACTGATCACATGCTGGGCCACAAAGCAAGCCTTAGTAAATTTAAGAAAATTAAATCATATTAAGCATCTTTTCTGGCCACAAGCCTGAGATTAGAAATCAACTACAAGGAAAAAATGATAAAAAACACGAACACGTGGAGGCAAACAATATGGTACTAAACAATCAATGAATCACTGAATAAATCAAAGAGGAAATCAAAAAATACCTAGAGAGGGCTTCCCTGGTGGCGCAGTGGTTGGGAGTCCGCCTGCCAATGCAGGGGACATGGGTTCGAGCCCTGGTCCGGGGGGATCCCACATGTCATGGAGCAGCTAAGCCCGTGTGCCACAACTACTGAAGCCCACGTGCCTAGAGCCCGTGCTCCGCTACAGCAGAAGCCACCGCAATGAGAAGCCCGAGAACCACAACGAAGACAACAGCAACTAGAGAGAAGTCCATGTGCAGCAACGAGGACCCAACGCAGCCAAAAATAAATTAAAAAAAAAAAAAAAACCTAGAGAAAAATGAAAATGAAAGCACAATGATCCAAAACCTATGGGACACAGCAAAAGCAATTCTAAGAGGGAAGTTTATAGCAATACAATCTTATCTCAGGAAACAAGAAAAATCTCAAACAACCTATCCTTACACCTAAAGCAACTAGAGAAAGAAGAACAAACAAAACCAAAAGTTAGTAGAAGGAACGAAATCATAAAGACCACAGCAGAAATAAATGAAATAGAGATGAAGAAAACAATAGAAAAGATCAATGAAACTAAAACCTGGTTCTTTGAAAAGATAAACAAAATTGATAATCCTTTAGCCAGTTTCATCAAGAAAAAAAGGGACAGGGCTCAAATCAATAAAATTAGAAATGAAAACTAGGTTACAACTGACAGCACAGAAATATTGGGTTGGCCAAAAAATTTGTTCGGCTTTAAGTAAAAATAAAAGACATTTTTCGTTTTCACCAAGAACTGTATTGAACAATGTATTCACCAACTAAACAAACTTTTTGGCCAACCCAATACAAAGAATCACAAGAGAGTACTACAAGCAACTATATGCCAATAAAATGGAAACAGAAATGGACAAATTCTTAGAAAGGCACAATCTTCCAAGACTGAACCAGGAAGAAAGAGAAAATATGAACAGACCAATCACAAGTACTGAAATTGAAACTGTGATTAAAAAACTCCCAACAAACAAAAGTCCAGGACCAGATGGCTTCACAGGCGAATTCAATCAAATATCTAGAGAAAAGTTAATACCTGTCCTTCTAAAACTATTCCATCTAAAACTATTCCAAAAAATTGCAGAGGAAGGAACACTTCCAAACTCATTCCATAAGGCCACCATCGCCCTGACACCAAAACCAAAGACACCACAAAAAAAGAAAACTACAGGCCAATATAACTGATGAACATAGACACAAAAATCCTCAACAAAATACTCAGCACACCGAATCCAACAGTACAACAAAAGGATCATACACCATGATCAAGTGGGATTTATCCCAGGGATGCAAGGATTTTTCAGTATCGGCAAATCAATTAGTGTGATACAGCACCTTACCAAACTGAAGAATAAAAACCATAGGATCATCTCAACAGATGCAGAAAAAGCTTCTGACAAAATTCAATACCCAATTATGTAAAAGCTCTCCAGAAAGTGGACATACAGGGAACACACCTCAACATAATAAAGGCCACATATGACAAATCTATACCTAACATCAAACTCAATGGTGAAAAGCTGAAAACATTTCCTCTAAGATCAGGAACAAGACATGGATGTCCACTCTTGCCATTTTTATTCAACATAGTTTTGGAAGTCCTAGCCATGGTGATCAGAGAAGAAGAAATAAAAGGAATCCAAATTGGAAAAGAAGAAGTAAAACTGTCAACTGCTTGTAGATGACATGATACTATATGCAGAAAATCCTAAAGATGCCACCAGAAAACTACTAGAGGTCATCAATGAATTCATAAAATTGCAGGATACAAAATTAATACACAGAAATCTGTTGCATTTCCATATACTAACAACAAAAGATCAGAAAGATTAATCAAGGAAACAATCCCATGTGCCATCACAACAAAAAGAACAAAATACCTAGGAATAAACCTACCTAAGGAGGCAAAAGACCTGTACTCAGAAAACGGTAAGATATTGATGAAAGAAATTAAACATGACACCAACAAATGGAGAGATATACCATGTCCTTGGATTGGAAAAATCAATATTGTGAAAATGACTATACTACCCAAAACAATCTACAGATTTAATGCAATCCTTATCAAATTACCAATAGTATTTTTCACAGAATTAGAAAAAAAAATTTTTTTTAAGTTTTTTTTTTTGATGTGGACCATTTTTAAAGTCTTTATTGAATTTGTTACAATATTGTTTCTGTTTTATGTCTTTGGTTTTTTTGGCCGCGAGGCATGTGGGATCCTAGCTCCCCAACCAGGGATCGAACCCACACCCCATGCATTGGAAGGCGCAGTCTTAACCACTGGACTGCGAGGGAAGTCCCTAGAACAAAAAATTTTACAATTTGTATGGAAACATAAAAGACCCCAAATAGCCAAAGCAATCTTGAGAAAGAAAAACAGAGCTGGAGGAATCAGGCTCCCTGACTTGAGACTATACTACAAAGCTACAGTAATCAAAACAGTATGGTACTGACACAAAAACAGAAATACAGATCAATGGAACAGGATAGAAAGCCCAGTGATAAACCCACACACCTATGGTCACCTCATCTATGACAAAGGAGGCAAAAATATACAATGGAGAAAAGACAGTCTCTTCAATAAACGTGTGGGAACTGCTGGGAAAACTGGACAGCTACATGCAATAGAATAAAATTAGAACACTCCCTAACACCATACACAAAAATACACTCAAAATGTATTAAAGGGGCTTTCCTGGTGGTGCAGTGGTTAAGAATCCACCTGCCAATGCAGGGGACACGGGTTCGAGCCCTGGTCTGGGAAGATCCCACATGCCATGGAGCAACTAAGCCCGTGCGCCACAACTACTGAGCCTGTGCTCTAGAGCTCGCGAGCCACAACTACTGAAGCCCACGCACCTAGAGCCCGTGCTCCGCCACAAGAGAAGCCACTGCAATGAGAAGCCCGCGTGCCACAACAAAGAGTAGTCCCTGCTCGCCGCAACTAGAGAAAGCCTGCACGCAGCAACAAAAACCCAATGCAGCCAAAAATTAATTAATTAATTTAAAAAAATGTATTAAAGACCTAAATGTAAGGCCGGACACTATAAAACTCTTAGAGGAAAACATAGGCAGAACACTTTTTGACATAAATCACAGCAAGATCTTTTCCTATCCATCTCCTAGAGTAATAGAAATAAAAACAAACATAAACAAATGTAACCTGATTAAACTTAAAAACTTTTGCACAGCAAAGGAAACCATAAATAAAACAAAAAGACAACCCTCAGAATGGGAGAAAATATTTGCAAATGAAGCAACTGACAAGGAATTAATCTCCAAAATATACAAACAGCTCATGCAGCTCAATATCAAAAAAACAAATAACCTAATCAAAAATGGGCAGAAGATCTAAATAGACATTTCTCCAAAGAAGACACACAGACGGCCAAAAAGCACATGAAAAGATGCTCAACATCACTAATTATGAGAGAAATGCAAATCAGAACTACAATGAGGTATCACCTCACACCGGTCAGAATGGCCGTCATCAAAAAATCTACAAACAATATGCTGGAGAGGGTGTGGAGAAAAGGACCCTTCTACACTGTTGGTGGGAATGTAAATTGGTACAGCCACTATTGAGAACAGTATGGAGGTTCCTTAAAAAACTAAAAATAGGGCTTCCCTGGTGGCGCAGTGGTTGAGAATCTGCCTGCCAATGCAGGGGACACGGGTTCGAGCCCTGGTCTGGGAAGATCCCACATGCCACGGAGCAGCTGGGCCCGTGAGCCACAATTACTGAGCCTGCGCATCTGGAGCCTGTGCTCCGCAACAAGAGAGGCCGCGACAGTGAGAGGCCCGCGCACCGCGATGAAGAGTGGCCCCCGCTTGCCACAACTAGAGAAAGCCCTCACACAGAAACGAAGACCCAACACAGCCATAAATAAATAAATAAATTAATTAATTAATTAATTTTTAAAAAAACTAAAAATAGAGCTACCATATGATCCAGCAATCCCACTCCTGGGCATATACCCAGAGAGAACCATTGTTTGAAAGGATACATGCACCCCAATGCTCACTGCAGCACTATTTAAAATAGCCAAGACATGGAAGCAACCAAAATGTCCATCGACAAATGAATGGCTAAAGAAGATGTGGTGTGTGTGTGTGTGTGTGTGTGTGTGTGTGTATAAATATATATACACACACACACACACACACACATATATATAATGGAATATTACTCAGCCATATAAAATTATGCCATTTGCAGCAACGTGGATGGACCTAGAGATGATCATACCAAGTGAAATCAGACAGAGGAAGACAAATATCATGTTATCACTTATAGGTAGATACGAAAAACTGATACAAAGGAACTAATTTACAAAACAGAAACAGACTCACAGACTTAGAAAACAAACTTATGATTACCGAAGAGGAAAGGCGGGGGAAGAGGAATATATTAAGAGGTTGGGATTAACCTGTACACACTAATATATATAAAATAGATACTCAACAAGGACCTAGGGAGCTCTACTCAACACTCTGTAATAACCTACATGGAAAAGAATCCGAAAAAGAATAGATATATGTGTATGTATTACTGGATCAGGTTGCTGTATACCTAAAACAAACACAACGTGGTACATCAACTATACTCCAACATAAAATAAAAATTAAAAAAAAAAGAAAAGAAAAAAGAAATGCCTACTCTATTCCCCTCAGGCCTCGGTGACCCTGGCTGGTGTCACATCCCTAATGCCTGAGCAGGCTTGGGTCCCGAGGCTGGACAGTCACGGGGCTGAGGGAGCTGGGGAGGAGGTGCCAGCAAACAAGCCCCCCCTCAACCCCCACAGACATGTAGTGCCTGGTCCCTCTGGATGAAACCACAGTCTCCAGATCCAGGTGGGCCCTCCTACAGTTAAACAAGCCTAGTGTACCCAAAGGATGTTGGACCCTCTGCGCTGAAACAGCTTTGAAAAGTCAGCTGGCCTCCAAGTCTCCTGGTGGGAGGATTCCCACCTCCAGCCTCCTTCCTTAGAGTTACCCCACCTACGTACAACAGCACCCTCAGCACAGCGGTTTGGCAGGGGTTGGGATTTGTCTTGGGGGTGAAAGGTAAGGGGGAAGAAGTAATGGAACAGAAGCCTGAAAGGTTCGAAAGGATACATGCACCCCAATGTTCACTGCAGTGCTGTTTACAATAGCCAGGACATGGAAGCAACCTAAATGTCCACCAACAGATGAATGGATAAAGAAGATGTGGTACAGAACTTTCTCTGGTGGCGCAGTGGTTAAAAATCCGCCTGCCAATGCAGGGGACACAGGTTCAATCCCTTGTCCGGGAAGATCCCACATGCTGTGGAGCAACTAGGCCCATGCGTCACGACTTCTGAGACTGCGCTCTAGAGCCCACGAGCCACAACTACTGAGCCCACGCACTGCAACTACTGAAGTCTGTGGACTCTAGGGCCTGTGTACTACAACTACTGAGCCTGCGTGCTGCAACTACTGAAGCCCGCACACCTACAGCCCATACTCCACAACAAGAGAAGCCACCGCAACGAGAGGCCCGTGCACCGCAACAGAGTAGTCCCTGTATGCTGCAACTAGAGAAAGCCCGCGCACAGCAACGAAGACCCAATACAGCCAAAAATAAATAATTTTTTTAAAAAAATGTGCTACATATATACAATGGAATATTACTCAGCCGTTAAAAAAGAATAAAATAATGTCATTTGCAGCAACATGGATGAACCAGGAGATTATCACACTAAGTGAAGTAAGTCAGACAGAGACAAATATCATATGCTATCACTTCTATGTGGAATCTTAAAAAAATGATACAAATGAACTTATCTACAAAACAGAAAAAAACTCACAGACTTATAAAACAAACTTACGGTTACCAAAGGGGAAAGGTGGCAGAGGAAGGATAAATTGGGAGTTTGGGATTGACATATACACACTACTATATTTAAAATAGATAATCAACAAGGACCTACTGTATAGCACAGGGAACTCTACTCAGTATTGTGTAATAACCTAAATGGGAAAAGAATTTGAAAAAGAACAGATACCTGTATATGTATAATTGAATTACTTTACTGTACACCTGAAACTAACACAACATTGTAAATCAACTATACTCCAATATAAAGTAAAACTTAAAGAAAAATTATTAGATAAACCAAGAAAAAAAAAATACCACTGTTGTATGCTCACTGATACAGAAACATATCCACAGTATGTTAAGTGAAAAAGGCAGGCTACATAGGCAGTATAGGTGGTACATGGTCCTACTGTGGTTTTATATAGTATATATAAATAACATTAAAATATATATATATACACACACACACACACACACACACACACAAAATTGTGAAAAGGGATTTTTCTTTTGCTTTTTGATTTTAGTATTTTCAAATTTTTCTATCATTAATTTTGCTGCTTTTACAGAGGAAAAAATACTGAATTAAAATAAGAAGACAGTTCTAGGTGGTTTCTTTACTTCCCTATCAAACCAATTCTGTTCACACCTGCATAAAAACACTATCCTCCTACCTGTCTGAGCAACTCCAGCTTCTTCAGTTCCTCATTGTAGGCTTCTGGATTCTCTCCATAATTCTTCTGGACAAACTAGGGAGAGAGAGAGAAGACTGTAAACCAGGGATAGAGCATACCCCACTGCTCCCGCTCCTGCCCTCTGAGTCCTCGGCAATCACTAGTCAGGGCTCAGGATGGAGTCCAGACCCACAACCACGAGCTCATCTCCTGGGCCGCTAGAAACTCGACCTCAATAACGGGACAGCACCAAGATGTTGACTGCGGGAGCCTCCTCCATTGAACAAAATGGGAAAGAAGACTGGACAACCTGACTGGAACACCCTGGCTGGCCCTCATCGTGCTGCAGCCCTCTCTATGAAGCCCAGGGCTCTGCCAGCTCAGGAAGCTGGGGAACTCAGCTGGCTGAAATGGGATCCTACTGAGCATCCCAAAATGGGCCACAAATTCAAGCCTCCCTCAAGTACAGGACCCTGGTGTGTCCTGGGGTCACAATCATAATCCTGACCCAACAGCAAATGTAGTAGGAAGAAGAACCAAAGAAGAGTGGGAGCACAAAGCCTTCTTCACCAGCCCGCCTTCCTGTGGAAAGGGCACCACAGAAGTGACCTCATTGGTGAGGAAAGGCCTGTGGATGTGTGATGGGAATGACCCAGACAGGTGGAGGGGAGGGGAGAGGAGGAGGCCCACATCAGAGAAGGGGCTGGCATGCCTGCCCACAACAGCACTCACCACCTCCTGCACCGGGAGCACACTCACCAGCCTGGAGGCACGGCCTGGACCAAAGGGCCCCTTGTTCACCTAAGATCAACAGACTAAGGCAGCTGGCACTACTCCTGTTGCAGGAGGACCCGTGGGACAGAGGCCGAAGGGATTGGAGGGATATCTGAGAGTCCTAGAAACAAGGCTTCACCTGACATCGCTGAGAACATCTGTCCCTGTAGTCACACAATGGTAAAGGGGAGAGAGATGCTGCCACCGCTCCCAGCAAACTGCCCCTATTGGAAACCTTCTACCTGTCTCATTCCTCCTCCAAGATCAGCAGCAAACACTTACTGAGCTCCTACCCACAGGCCAGACACTGTGCCAAGTGCCTAACAAGTCACTCAATCCTAACAACAACCCAAAGAAGTAGACATCATCATCGTCACCATTTTACAGATGAGGAAATGAGGAAACTGAGGCACAGAAGTTAAGGCATTTGCCGAGGTCACACAGTACCAATAACTGATGGGGCAGTGACTGAAATCCAGGCATTTGGGCTCCAGAGCCCATATTCTTAACCACACATCAGACCAATCCATTTCTATTTTTTAAACATGGTTCTCATAAAACAAAAAATGGGAAGCGAAAATGAATCTCCAGCCACACAGTGAGTCAGTGGAGCAGACAGGTTACTGTTTAAATTCTGATAAATCCTCCATGGCTTGATCACTCCCCCTACTGAACAGAGGAAAGAGGCGGCTGAAGGTTCTAGAGTAAAGGACAGAGACCATCTCTCAGTCAGTCTCTCTACAGCTCACACCTCTGCACAGCTCGGAACAAGGTCTGGTCAGGATTTGAAGGTCACAGCAGAGTCTGAGAAAGAAGGCCCAGTGACAGGTAGAGCCTGGGCCTTGGCACCCCAGATCAAGAGTAAGATACTAGAAGGCACTGACAGGACCCCAGTGCACCTACACAACTAACAGCCGGTTGGGGTTGGGAGGATCAGGGAACCTCCAGAGCCCAGCCAGGCTTTGGAGTAGCTGGGAATCCTTTTCTGAGGGAACAATGAGACCTATGAACAGTTTTATGTTGAAAGCATGTCCAGGGTTCAGAGCCGAGGCAGGGGGAAAAAAGGTGAGGAAGGAGTTATAAGTGAAAACAATAAAACAGAATGAAAAGACCACTTCCAGAGAGAAATACCAAGACTGAGTAAGTCCTGGCTGTGCCCCTGGGTTGCTTTGAGATCTGGGCTTGGTTTTTCATCTGTAAAATGGAGTTAATATTATCTGCTATGAGGCTTCCCTGGTGGCTCAGTGGTTAAGAATCCACCTGCCAATGCAGGGGACATGGGTTCGATCCCTGGTCTGGGAAGATGCCACATTCCATGGAGCAACTAAGCCCGTGCGCCACAACTACTGAGCCTGCGCTCTAGAGCCACAACTACTGAGCCCACGTGCCATAACTACTGAGGCCCACACGCCTAGAGCTCATGCTCCGCAACAAGAGAAGCCACCGCAATGAGAAGCCCGCGCACCGCAATGAAGAGTAGCCCCCACTCGCCGCAACTAGAGAAAGACCGTGCATAGCAACGAAGACCCAATGCAGTCAAAAATAAATACGATTTTTAAAAAATTACCTGCTATGTCTAACTCACAGACCTGTCATAGGACTTGAGCTATTCACTAAACAGAGAAAGAGGATGCTAAGTTGAAAATATTGTTTACAATATGCCAAGACCTGTACTAGGGACTCACATGCATTAACTCTTGATTCCCACAAGCTTATAACGTATATTATTAGTCCATGTTACAGGTGAGAAAAATGAGGCCCAGGTTAGTGATGTAATCATTTGTAGCAGCTGAAAGTCACCAACTATTAAGTTGAAAAGGTGGGACCTAAGGCAAGGTCTGTCTGATTCCAACGTCTATACTATTTCCATGATGGTACTCTGCTCTTTTACCGAGCAACAAATGGCCCTGAATTCTGTAGGTAAATTGAGATCACTGGAAACATCCATCCTGGGTCCTGCCATTCTTTTGCAGATATGAGCAATCACAGTGCTAGCACTCCGGGTCAAACTTCCTGATTCTTGACCCAGGGATATTCCTTTTGTGTCACCTTCTCTGGTACTATCATGGTCCCATTCTTCTGTGTATGCTCTTTTTTTTTTCCTGGATGATGGGGATGTTTAGCTTCTGCTCTTAATTTGATATAACACCTTGGAATTTCATGGTGCTAATTAAAGCAATAACCCAAGAAAAAAAGGCAATAAAAGGTATCACACCTGTTGGCACTGTATTCATTCACCATGCACATTATATATTTTTTTCTTCACTTGCAGGTTGACTCAAATATGGGGAATGCCTTGGGCTATTCCACATAAAATTAAGTCCCACATACAGTGTTGTTAATTAATACAATATATGTTCTGCTACTGAATTTCAAATGAGATTAATTTTATTCAGAGAAGGAAGTATGATTGCCAAGGGAAATCTTCAGCCCCTTGGTATCAGCAAGCCTAAGACCAAATTACAGGCCAAGAGCATCAGGGATGAGAACAGGCATTCATCCCCACCTAGTCTAACCTCTACATAAGACTCAAGGCTTCTCTCCCACATCTCTTCTGAACGGCCCCTCCAACTGCCTGGATAACGCTAGTGAGGAAGACTCAAGTTACCTCCCCTGGAGGGTGCTAGAACTAGACTAGGTCATTCAACCTAAGCACTCTCTACACACAAGTATTTATTACTTCCCAAGCAAAGAATCTGGTGTGAAAGGGATATACGGCTTTTATGTATGAGATTAAAGTCAGAGAAGAATGAACTGAACAATCCAGGTCACCTGCACCTGGAGCCATTCTGCAGTAAACTCGAGTGGGCAGACAGGCTCAAGCAGACCGGCTCAGTGACTCCAAATCTGTGATAAGAGATAAGACAGGTCACCACCAAAGGCAACTGGCAACATCCTGTGCTCCTCACTGCTCAGGAGCCAGGCACTTTTAGGCTTCTGGTCATCTCATTTCCCCATCTATGTGTGGGACAAGTTTTTCAAGAGTGAGCTGCCCCATGAGAAATCTGGAAGGGGAAAAAAACTCCACAAACCTGAAAACCAGACTCTACCTACATGAGAATAAGATGAACAGTAAGAAGAGGCAACAAGAGTGTACACTCTGTGGCACAGGTCAACTGAGTGAGGGGAGCGGTAAGATCTGTCTGAATTTGAAGGAGGGTGGTACAATTGCTGGCAGCTAAAGGGACCCCGAGAAAGTACGGTTCAACCTGGGTGATGAACAGGAGGAAAGGAATTCCAGTAAGGACCGGAACAAGGACAATGACCAGGAAAAGAGGCTGAAAGTTCCTATGGGAGAGGCCTGGTAAGACTGAAGCGTGGAAGGCAGGCTGAAGCGAAGTGATGGCAGGCCTTGAACAGCGGACAGTTTCTCTGGAGTAACCTGGTGGGAAAGTGGAGATTTAGAGAGATCAATCCAGCCAGATAGGGAAGAGGGGAGAGGTCAAGAAGCCACTTGGTTGGTAGGGTGGCTACCTATGGTACAACTGTCCTTGAGGATGGTTTACTATGTGGGTCACTAGAAGGTAAGCTCCATGAGGGCAGAGATTTTTGTCATCACATACAGCCCTGAATTCTCAGGGCTGGCACATAATAGTCACTCAATAACTATTTGTTCAATGAATGAATCAGGGATGGATGTAGCACCTGAGTCCAAGTGAGCTTGACCTGAGCTCAAGTGCAGTTGGTTAAGGGCAGGTGTTTGGGACCACAGGAGGAAAGAACTTCAAACATGAACATGTGTGGCCAAATCGCTCACTAATGAAGAGCACAGAGTCATCCTTCATCAGTTTCCCGTGAGTTAGCACTCTGGGCTCCAAAACACAGGTAAGGTACAGGGCTAGCAGCATTTCCCCACTAAAAAATTATGTGGGTCCAGGTATCCCAACCTAAAACTTGGCACTGCCATTCAAAACCAGCTTGCTGTTCTCCTGGCTCTTATTTCACATTATTCCATAATTGAAGGCATATCCATCAGAAAGGAAAACCAGTACTAACCATTATGAAAGGTTTTTTTCAAAGGCCCAGCTCTCAAAATAAAGAAACCCTTTACCTTCTTGAAAAACTCCTATTCGTTCTTCAAAACCCACCTCCTTGGCAAGCCTCCCCTGATGGCCCCTCCTTAGGCTAGTACTTCTGTACACACTGCACATATTTCTACTCTTCCACGGATGTCACAATTTAATTTTTAAATCTCCTCTACCAAACTATGTATTCCATGAAAAAAAGGACTGTCTCTTATTCATCTGTATTTCAGGACTCCACATGGTGCTCAACAGATTGACCTCAACAGAACCATTTTCATTCTACTAACCCAAATTAAATTCTACTCCTAAGCTCTAAGTCATTGGTGAAGGTTCCTGCAGGTCAGAGCAAGGGTAGGAAAGGACAAGGGTACCAGTGGCAGAAGGTTAAGCGTGGGTTCTAGGGTTGGGGACAGGAGTCCTGGTCAGGGAGAGTTCCCAGCTGCAGTGGCTACTGTAGTCTCCTCTGCAGGAAGACAGTTCCGGAGTACTTGAAGGAGCTGGTCACCCACAAGATTGCTATTCCTTTTCAGTGGGTTCATGTAAAACATGCAACAATTTTAACCTATCAAATAAATGGTGTATCTTTCCCCAACCCCAAAATAAGGAAACAAAGAAAAAGAGCAGATGTCTAGGAAATGAATTTTTCCTCAGCATCTGATACCACCTTAGTAAATGGCTAATGAGTAACTCCTCCCACGGAGGCCCAGGGGCTCCCAGGAGATCACTGCTCACATAATACCTTGTGGGCTAGGTGTAAGTCACAAGAGCATCAGAGGCTAAGTTCAAACAAAAAGATCTCCAAGGAATTCCTGGACTAAGATTTTATCCACTGGATTTCCATAAATTTATGGTCACCATCTCTTAATTCCCTCTCAACTGTCAGTCATCTGAGAAACATTTTCCTGCATGCCAACTATGAAAAAGGGACCCTGCTAGGTTCTGAGGAGCAGGGAGGTGCCTCTCAGGTTACTTACAATAGAACAGCGGGGTTAAAACATAGCACACGTAACTGTCACTAGGAAAAGGATAAAAAGAGTTAGGAATTCAGAGAAGGGAAAGATTAATCCAGATGAAAGAAGGCTTGTGGATGAGACAGAGCTTAAACTGGACCTTGAAAGACTGACAGAACCAATAAATAGAGATTAAAGAAGAGCCCCATCGGGACTTCCCTGGTGGTCCAGTGGTTGAGACTTAGCCTTCCAATGCAGGGGGGGTGGGTTCAATCCCTGGTTGGGTAGCTGAGATCCTGCATGCCTCGGGGCCAGGGGGCCATGACGTGAAGCACAGGCAATACTGTTACAAATTAAATAAAGACTTTAGAAGTGGTTCACGTCAAAAAAAAAAAAAAATTAAAAAAAAAGAAGAGCCCCATCCCCACCCCAGAGGGCAAAGATGTGAGCTCTTCTGGGTGGGAGGAATTCCACAACCAAAGGCACAGAAGAGCAAACATACAGAGAATGTTAAGGGAACACCAAGCAGCTGTGAACAGAATCTGGGATACCTGTATCAGAAGCACGCAGATCAAGCACATACTGAGCCCTGAAAAAATGCTGAAAGAACTGGGGTAGGTCAGAGAGTACTCTGAATGGGTTACAGTTGAACTAGAAAACAAAGTTTTGTTGTGTTTTAGAAAAATTCACCTAATTGAATTAAAAGAGCAGATCGAAGATAAATCCAGTGGATAAAATCTTAGCCCAGGAACTCCTTGGAGATCTTTTTGTTTGAACTTAGCCTCTGATGCTCGTGTCACCTACACCTAGCCCACAAGGTATTATCTGAGCAATGATCTCCCTGGGAGCCCCTGGGCCTCCAAGAGAGGAGTTACCAAACTCTGGGAAAGAGGTAACAAAATTTTGGAATTTTAGATCAATTAATCTAATTTCCTGGTTTTACAAATGAGGGAAAAGATGCCCAAAGAGATTAAATGATGGACTCAAAGGCATACAAACTGTTAGTGTCTGAATTGAGGCAGTGGCAATGTCAAGAGAGAATGGGAGAGCTTCTTCGGAAACTACCTCTCAATCTATTTTCTTTGTCCTATTTTTTTCCTCAAGCACCTTACTGAATGGTACTAAAACCACAAGGATGTCAACCTGCAAGAGCCTCCCGGTTGTTCCTTTTCACTTCTGCTCTGACCCCCAATGCTACCAGGTGGTCATTCCCAAGGCAGCAGATGTCTCAGAGGGCATCTGATGCCCAGTCGACACACCTGGCCCCGCTTTGTACCAGCCACACCTACTCTCGCCACAGCGATCCCTTGCCTCCGTCAGCGCCAAATCTGCCAGTCTCTTCCGTCCAACTGAAGGTTCAACAAATGACTCCTAAAGTCTCTCCGGAAGCTACAACACTGTTTATCCCCTCTGGGCAGTCGTGAAAGGCAGTAACCCTTCCCCAAATGACACGGAACTGTATCTTCTGGTCCAAAGGGTCTCCAGATTAGGGTTCTTCTTCTGAGGAGACCAGACAGAATGGCACCAAGTGTCAGAGAGACTCCAATCGCAGAGGTCAGGCATTCCTGTGGCTCACGGAGCTCCCGTCTTAAAACACAACCTGAGCCATCCTCAGCGTCTGTCCCAGTCCGGTCGTGGACTGACGGCGCACCGAGGGCCAGGCACAGCCTTTCCACCCAGCCGGTCAGGGAGGGCCGCCCACCGCTCCCCGCAGGGCGGTCCTGGCGTGGATTAGGGGCGGAGCAGAACGAGGTCCAGAGCGTCACACCGAGGAAGTGAGGTGCCTGGATGGGAACCTTGGATGGCCGAGGAGACAGCGGGTGCTACCCAGGGCCTGCGGGCGCGCAGGGGTGGGTTGGGGTGAGATGGGGGTGGGCCAGGCTAAGGAAAGCCAGCGGAGGCCCCTCCTGGCCTCACCCGACGTCGCCACAGGGCCTGGGGAGATGATGGACGCGCAGGAGGCGTCCCGCGCCGGCGGACGACGGAGATACGCGGGAGAAGGGGGGGCGGGGAGGAGGCGCACTCACCTTCTTCACGGCCGGCTGAAAGTGGAAGTCACCGGCCTCTTTCAGGTCCAGCCAAATCATGGGCATGCGGGGCACGGCCTCCATGACGGCTGCCGCCCGCCGGCCACTCGGCCGCTCCCCTAGCTTTTCCAGGTACTGGCTCAGCTGTATGCACCGCGCCACCCCTCCACGCCGGAAGTCACTGGTCACGCTGGGATAAAAGAATGCCCCCACGGCCTGCTGGGAGATGCGGTCCCCGCCCGCACAGCCTTTCGCGCAGGCTCATCTTCCATTGCGCCTGCTCAGCCTCCTCCACGGGGCGTGTGTAGAGGGCAAATCTCCAGCCCGAGGCGAAAGGGTTTCTGGGAGTAGTAGTCTACCTGCACTTAAATGCCAGGCAGGGTGGTAACTGGTTTCTTCCACCTGGGCGAAGTAGACCTGCTGGATTGGCTCTGGCCCGAGGTGCTCCCCACTCAGGGGAAGGGCGTAAAAGAATGTAACCGTGAACTTGTAGACTTAAGTAGTGTCGAGGGCCTTGGTAGATGGGGTCAGGTGCGGTGGTAGAGATAACGTGGCGGCAGGCCGCCGAGAAGAGGTGACTTAAAAACTGAGCCTTGGGGTAGGGGCCTCCAGGCCAAGAGGGAGACAGGGCTAAGAAGAGAGCAAGGGGTTTCATTCCAGGTGTCGAGCTTTGGAACAGAGGAGTGACTGGTTGAAGACTGGCACACTCGGTCCAGTCTGTAAGGCCGGGCACTGTCTAAGAGACGGGCACATCCATTTGTGATGATGAGAAAAGAAGGCGTAGATGGTGTGTAAAGCGGAAAAAAAAAAAAAAAAAAAAAAAAGAGGCCTAGAGCAATGTGGGTAGATGTGGGTGGGGATGAATATATACGGCCACGGGAGTACCCTTCAGACTGTCTGGAAGGGGACCAGGGAGAAGAGAACAGTTATTGCCTCTGAAGAGGTAACCTGTAGAGAAGGGATTTTAAACTCATGTATATATTACCTAGCTTTAAAGACAAATAAGATGGAGAATGGTTTGTTAGATAGGGCAAAAGTGGAAGCAAGGAAATCAGTGAGGAGCCTTCTGTAGTCTTGCAGGAGACAAGTGATGTCAGGTTGGGGCAAAGGGAGATGAAACGTGGGCAGATTTGAGAAATGTTTTGGAAAAAAAGTATCAGAACTTGGGGTGAATGGATGTAGGAGGTTGCGAATATAAAAGATTATTGTCAAGTTTCTAGTGGGTATAGCTGGGTGGCTCCACGACTGTTTACCGACATGGGAAAACGCGGAGAGGAACAGGTTTGGAAGAGAAGAGCAAAGGTTCAGGGCTGTTTCTGTTAAGCTGGATATAGATGCCCTTACATTGTTCAAGAGAAATGTGGAGGAGACCACGGGATGTGGGATCTGGGCTCAGAAGAGGGTGCTCATCCATAATTAAGGGCCCAGGTCCCCTTTGCAATCAAGGACCTTCATGCCAGTTGGAGTTAGAGCAAAAGAAAATGCAAGTACACCAATGTTCACAGCAGCATTATTTACAATAGCCAGAAGGTGGAAATAAACCAAATGTCCATCAACAGATGAATGGATAAACAAAATGTAGTATCACATACACTGAACTATTTTATTCAGCCTTAGAAAGGAAGGAAATTTGGATATTGGGTTGGCCAAAAAGTTTGTTCAGGTTTTTCTGTAACGTCTGAGGAAAAAACCCGAACAAACTTTTTGGCTAACCCAGTACATGCCACAACATAAATGAACCTTGAAGACATGATGCTAAGTGAAATAAGCCAGATACAAAATGGCAAATATTGTGTGATTCCACTTAAATCAGTTAACTAAAAGTAGTCAAATTTGTAAAAATAAAAAGTAGAATGGTGATTGCTCAGGGACTGGGAGGAGGAGGGAATGGGGAATTAGTATTCAATGGGTACAGGGTTTCAGGATGGGATGATGAAAAAGTTCTGGAGATTGGATGGTGGTGATGGTTGCACAACAATGTGAATGTACTTAGTGCCACTGAACTGTACACTTAAAAATGGCTAAAATGGTAAACTTTATGTTAGGTATATTTTACCACAATAAAAACTTAAAAAAAAATCCAAGACCTGGGACTTCTCTGGTGGTCCAGTGGGTAAGACTCCACGCTCCCAATGCAGGGGGTCTGGGTTCGATGCCTGGTCAGGCAACTAGATCCCGCATGCTGCAACTAAGAGTTCGCATGCCGCAACTAAAGATCCCGCATGCCACAACAAAGATCCTGCATGCCTCAACGAAGACCTGGCACAGCCAAAAATAAATAAATACTTTTAAAAAACGCAAGACCTTACAGATAATTTTTTTAAGGAAAAAGAAAAATTTACCAGCATCTTAGAAGAGCTCGTATCTGGAGGACCATCTTGGGGTCACCTGCTCAGAGGTGGAAGAATTGAGGATAAGACCACAAGTCTGAGGTCAAGGTGTCAGCAGGGTTAGTTTATTCTGAGGCCTTGCTTCTTGGTTTGTAGGTGGATGTCTTCTGCCCACGTCTTCACATGGTCTTCCTGCTGTGAATGTCTCTGTCCTAATCTCTTCTTATAAGGACACCAGTCATATTGGATTAGGGCCCACCCTCATGACCTCATGTTAACTTAATTGCCTCTTTATAGACTCCATCTCCAAATAGTCACACTCTGAGGTACTTCAACATATGAATTTTGGGGGACACAATTCAGCCCGTAACATATGGTCTCAGTGACATGAGGGCAATTGGCATGAGAGGCATCAAAGACCAAGAGGTCCTGTGAGGGGACCTTGAATGCTGAGGCAATGGAATGAAGATGGGTCAGTGGAGGTGAGACAGCAGAAAGGATGTCTCTGGGTTAAGGGGTGCCCTCCTTATGCACATATTTCCTCACAGAGATGGGCAGAGTTGGGAGTTTGGGGAAATCTAAGACTCACTAGTACTGGGGAAGGGTAGGCCCTATCACAAGGGGGCAGCAAATACCCCATTGCAGCCAGGTCAGTTCACCCCTTTCTCATGACAACCCTCCTGTCAGAATTGGAATGACCTCAAAGACACACAGACATCCTCCCTCATTTTATCAATGTGGATCCATTTTACTGATGTGGAAACTGAGGCCTGGATTGGGGAGTGGACCACTAAAGTCTCCCAGGAAGTGGATAAAGAGTCCAGGCTGGGCCTGGGTCTCCTCCCTTCTAGTTCATTTATTCAATTAATATTTATTCAACACCCACTGTGCCCTATGTGCTGTTCTAGGCAGTGCTGAATAAAACAGGCAAAGATCTCTGCCCTCATGAGGTTACAATCTAATGAGGCGAGATAGATATTAACACAATAAAAAATATATAGTGTATGAGATGGCAGAAACTGCTATGGTAAGAAGAAAATGAGGAGAAAGGAGGGTGGGAATATGAGAAAGAGGACTTTTACAATTTTATATCTTTTATATTGGGTGGTCACAGAAGCCTTCACTGAAAAGATACTATTTGAGCAAAGATCTGAAGGACATGAAGGAGCAAGCCAGGGGCATAGCTAGGGGAAGAGTGTTCTAGAAAGGGAGAATAGCAAATGCAAAGTCCCTGAGCCGAGACTGTCCCTGCCGTGCCTGAAGGACAGCAAGGAGGCCAGAGTGGCTGAGGTAGAGTGAGCGTGGAAAAGAGCAGTAAATGGGGTCAGAGAAGTAATGGGTAGGGGTTGCAGATGGCGTAGGGTCTCTCAAAAAGTGTAATGAGGATTTGGGCTTTTCCTTGGATGACCTGGGGAACCATGGGAGGATTTGGAACAGAGGAGGGATAAATCTGATGTAAGTTTAAGGGTTCTACTGGCTGCCGTATTGATCGACTGTGGAAGGGAGTGGTGACTAGGAGGAAGGGCCCTTAACTGGGGTTGTGGATTCCCAGGACACTATTCTAGGCCCTAGAGAGGGGAGGGTGGAGACAGGAAAACTGCACCACTCAGCTCCTCCTTCAGGGTCTTTTTAAGGGGTCTGGAATATGGACACACACAGGAAACATGTGAGGGGGGCTTGAAAAAGAAATATACCACAGGGACAGCATTGGGGTGGGGTTTGTTGGACTTAGGCCATCCAAAGAGGCCAGATCACCTCTATAGAATAGGGTGGGGCGAGTGTGAACCCAGAGGGGGCAGAGAGCCTCATGGGGTTGGTAAGGAGTGAAGGCTTCCTGGGAGAAGAGAGGTGATCCATAGGCTCAGTGCAATTCCTGTCAAGTTCCCAATGTTTTGGTGTGTGGAAGTTGAGAAGCTGTTTCTCAAATTTATATGGAAAAGCAAAGGCCTAAGAAGTCTTAAAGAGGAGAAACAAAATGAGAAGCCCTGTTCCACCAGATGTGTAGTCCTGTTAGAAAGCTGAGTAGGGCTTCCCTGGTGGTGCAGTGGTTGAGAATCCGCCTGCCAGTGCAGGGGACATAGGTTCGAGCCCTGATCTGGGAAGATCCCACATGCCGCAGAGCAACTAAGCCCGTGCTCCACAACTACTGAACCTGCACTCTAGAGCCCACAAGCCACAACTACTGAAGCCTGTGCGCCTAGAGCCCGTGCTCCTCAACAAGAGAAGCCACCGCAATGAGAAGCCCAAGCACTGCAACAAAGAGTAGCCCCCGCTCGCCACAACTAAAGAAAGCCCGCGCCCAGAAATGACCCAACGCAGCCAAAAATAAATAAATAAATAAATTTATTTAAAAAAAAAAAAAGCTGAGTAATTGGAACAATGTAGGTATTTGCTCAAGAACACAACATTAGACCATCAGAGAACCCAGAAACAGAACCCACGTCCACTTAATGGACTCTAGAGGTGGTATTGCAAGCCAGTGAGGAAAGGAGGTACTAGTGAATACATGATGCAGGTCAGTTGGTCATCCAGAGGAAAAAAATTAAATTGGAGTCTGTTATGGGTTGAATTGTATCCCCCCCCCCCCGCACCAAAGCTATGTCGAAGTCCTAACCCCTAGGGATCTGTGAATGTGACCTTATTTGGAAATAGGGTCTTTGCAGATATAATCAAATTAAGATGAGATAATACTGGATTAGGGTGGGCCCTAATCCAATGACTGGTGTCCTTAACAGAAGAAATTCTGCCTCAAGATGGCCATATCAACTCATGCTTGAGTCTCTGACCTGCTGGCCTGTCCTACAAATTTTGGACTTACCAAACCCCACAATCACCTGAGCCAATTCCTTAAAAATAACTCTGTCTATGTGTCTGTCTATCTATCAGCTATCTGTCTCCTATTGGTTCTGTTTTTCTGGAAAACCCTGACTGATAGAGAGCCTACTCCACACCATATTTCCAGTAGTATTTGAAGTCAGGAGAGCGGTCATCCTTGTGGGTTGGGGGAGAGAAGTGACTGGAAGTGGGGGACACAAGAAGAGCTTGTGGGATCTTATGAATATTCTGTCTGTTGATCAATCAGGATGCTAGTTATAGGAGTTTGTTTACTTACTCCTGTAAGAGGTAAATAAACCAAGCTGTACACTTCTCTTTTGCGTATTTTTTGTATATATGTTACAGTTTAATAAAAAAATATGTTAACATAAGAAGATAATTCCAGGTATATTAAGGACCGAAATGAGAAAGACAAATATCCCTAACTTTTAAAAAGTAGATACAGGAGAATATCTTTACAAAGTTGACTAGGTAAGAATTTCTTAAACAAGCAATAGAAAGCACTAGCCGTGAAGGAAGATCAATAAATTAAATTTCACTTGAGTTAAGAACTTCTGGGGCTTCCCTGGTAGCACAGTGGTTGAGAATCTGCCTGCCAATGCAGCGGACCCGGGTTCGAGCCCTGGTTTGGGAAGATCCCACATGCCGCAGAGCAACTAGGCCCGTGAGCGACAACTACTGAGCCTGCGCATCTGGAGCCTGTGCTCCGCAACAAGAGAGGCCGCGACAGTGAGAGGCCCGCGCACCGCGATGAAGAGTGGCCCCCGCTCGCTGCAACTAGAGAAAGCCCTCGCACAGAAACGAAGACCCAACACAGCCAAAATAAATAAATAAATAAATTTAAAAAAAGAAAAAAAAAAAGAACTTCTGTTGAGCAAAAGACATCATAAAACACAGGAACCAACTTAAGAGGCTTCACCTGCCAAATCTGAGACAATTTGAGCATCAAAATAAAATAAGGATAGTAAGAGATTATAACCCATCAAATAAAATAATACATGAATTTACACAGGTTTAAATAAATAATTGGGGGAGAGGACAAAAGCTCTTCTCTACAGTAGAAAGCCAACTACTTGATGTACAAGGAAGGAAGAAATTAGAAAACCACTATTCAGCAACCACGATATTAATAATTCAGGGAAAACCATCAATGGATGTAAAACTAATGGAGTTGAGAAGTAAAGTAACAGGATAATTACAAAGTCCCATAGTATCTCCCCACAGATACTTATTATTACAAAGGGAAAAATAGTAACTTTATATGGAGAACCTTGAAAGACCTCACCCTAACCTAAGGGATGAAATTTACTATCACCAGCAATGGGATAAACATACATCATGTACCTCCTGGTATGATGCACTGAGAAGGACACAGCATCAAAAATTACCTTAATATAATAGTGAATAAACACTAGACAAACAAAAGCTGAGGAACGGTCCAAAAATGTTATGAAACACAATGATATACTGTTCTAGACTAAAGGACACTAAAGAGACCCAACAACTGAAAATAACACATGATATGGGATTTTCTTTTGCTCTAAAGGGCATTACTAACACAAATGATGAAATCTGAATAAGGTCTGTACGTCAGATAATGGTAGTGTATCAGTGTTAATTGCCTGATTTTGAGATTTGTTCAGTGGTTATGATTACATATAAGAGAATGTTCTTGTTTTTAGGAAATATACACTGAAGTATTTAGGCATAAAAAGGCATCATTCTGCCCCTACCCTTTACTCTCAAGTGTCTTGTGGGAAGGGGAGGGGAGAAGGGAGAATATGTGTGTGTGTGTATTTTATATATAATATAATATAACATATATATATATATATATATATATATGAAAAAGAGAGAGAGAGAAGAAGGGAGGGAGTGAGAGAGAAAAGGAAAACAGGAGGATGCAAATGTGGTAAAATGTTAACATTTGGGGAATTTGAGTAAAGGATATGAAGGAATTCTTTGCACTACTTTTGCAACTTTTCTGTGTAAGTCCAAAATCATGGCAAAAGAAAAAAGTTAAAAGAAAAGCACGTAAAGAAAGTGGAAAGATAAAACCAAATTGGGAGAAGATATTTGTGAGACATAAGCAAGAAAAGTTTACCATCTAGAATATGTAAAAACTCTCAAGAGTTCTCAAGAAAGACAAACAACTCAATAGAAAAATGGCAACTTGTATGGCAACTTACAGAAACAGCCAAAAATGTATGGAAAGATGTCAAACCTCATCAGTAACCAGAAAAATGCAAACCCAAACCACAGTGAAAGTTCACTTTGTACTCATGGGATGAATGAGTATACATTAGTCAAAAATAAGTGTTGGTGAAGACGGAGCAACAGAAACTCCCATCCTCTGCAGATGGGATGTAAATTGGTGCCACCACTTTGGAAAACTGGCATTATTTAGTCGTGTTGACACTGTGAACAAAGAATGTCACCTGCCAATTCAGTAAACAAAGGATGTTGTGGCCATAGAGCCATCAGCCACTGCAGCCCCCAACTGTGTGCCCTGAGGGGATTCAGGATGGAGAAAAACAGGATACTGGCCCTGGATAATTAAGGTGCCTATCAAAGGAATGATTTCAATAAGCCCAGACTTTTGCATCTTCCCATACGTGGAGAAGCCCTGAAATCATTAACTTGAGATGTGTTTTTGTGACTAGCAGTAATCCTTGGATGTCCTACTGCATGTTTTTTCCTCAGCAAAAATTCCTATGTATTCTGGCTTCTCTTTGGAACAGTCCCTCAGAACTGAGAGGCTGTATCCCAGGCGTAAGTCCTCAGTAAGTCTGCTGAATAAAACAATTCTCAGCTTTTAGGTTGTGCTTTTTTTTCTTTCAGTCGGCAACTCTATATGTCCTTTGTGTTCCAGCAATTCCATTGCTGGCTGTCTGTATAGCCTGGAAAGACTCCTGCCCACAAACACCAGGAGGCATGTCCAGAAAGAAGGGTCATAGCCACCCAAACAGGAAACATGGAGCTCTCTCCCGCTGCCACCTTTCTGGGATGCGAATCCAGAATCACTGCATTACAGGTGGGGAAACTGAGGCATGGAGAGGAGAAAGAGGCTGCCCCAAACACCATGTAGCCTCTAAGGGAAGGTCAGAGGAGAGGTCTGGTGTGGCCGGGGAAGGGAGTTGGGGAGAAGAGTAAAGGGGAAGAGGGGAACTCACCTGGTCTCAGACCTGGTCAGCTAGAGGCCTGAGCCGGAAGAACTCCACTGTATCCCTTCCATCTCAGCCAACATCCATGTTCCTGGAGCTTGGGGAGGGAACTCTGGGGTGGCCCCCGCTCCTTTGGTTCAGAAAGAGGCTCCTATGGGAGCAACAAAGAAGCAGCTGCTCCTCCCTCCAGAGGGTCCTGGGCCCTCCAGGAACCCTTGGAGCATTGCTTACTTTCTCCCTAGAAAAGGCTCCAACAAGACAGGTTCACAAATATGAAGAAGGTTAGGGATCTCTGAGGCCCATTCACAAAACCAGCACCCCTCCCTAGCTCCCAAGTCACTTGGCCAGCAGATGGCACCAAGGCCACAGGGTTGTGACAGCATGGCTGCGATCCTGGGGGTCATTGGCTGCACAAAAGCCCAGCAGATTTGAAATTATGGGTTTTTTTTTTTTTTTGGTCAGAACCAGGTTTAATTCTTGGGGGAAAGGGGCCCTCCTGTCCCAGTGTCTGTGAGTGGAAAGAGAGCAACGGGGGATTTATTCCTCCCCTGCCTAGGACAGACACCCTCATTCAGGCCTTGATAGGGAGGGCCTCCAGGGTAAATGGTGCCTTCGAGATTTCCCAGATACACCCTCCTGATTGCATGGTACCAGGAAGTGAGCAGTAGCACAGCCATATGTGGCAGAACTTTGAGACGTTCTGGCCTTTACGGTGAAAGCCTGGAGGCTGGGTAGCACCCCTAGTTGGGGGTGGGGTGGTGACAAACCTGATGGGTCAGGGCTGAGGTCAGCTTGTGGGAATTTCCGAGGCCAGGGTCTTCCCAGCTGAGGTCTCTGTGTCTGTGGGTAGTGTGGGCAACTTGTGTCCACACTGCTGGTTCTAGAACATCAGGTGTGTGTCCCCAGGGGACCAATGTGGCCACAGCCGCTTTCTCCACACCCTCCTTGACTTGCACAGGCCACTTGGGCAAGGGCCTAAGGGTTTCTGAAATCTGTGCCCCCCACTCCTGACCACCCCATTACAGCAAGGAGGAAGCCGAGGCCCGAGAAGGGCAGAGCTTGCCCAAAGGCCCACCCGGCTTCTTTCTTCATCATTCTCCAGACCTTGTGAAAGCTTTTTGTTCCAACCGTCTTTTCAAGGAGGTGTGGGAGCCGTGGGGTCATTCAGGAGAAGTCAAGGGCCCCAGATGCCTGGGGTGCTGGCTGAGCAGGTAATTGCAGAGTGGAAATGCTCACCTGAATGGGATCTCTTGCCTCCTGCAAGACATTTCCCTGGAGTGTCCACTTCCTGCTCCTTCACCCCCCAGCCACCCTCCGGAGCCTCACCCACACCCTGCTCCAACCTCAGGCCCCAGGGTCGAGTCACAGGCTGGTTGGAGAAACCTCCTGCTGGACACCTGGAATCCTGCCCTCACCTTCTGCAGCTCAGCTCCCAGCAGCCGGGGGACCAGACACAGCCCCCATGCTGAAGGCAGAGCAGCACGGTGGATGACGCTACCTTGGGCTGGAATCCCAGAACCTCCACTTACCAGCTCTGGGTCGGGGCCCAGTTCGTAACATCCCAGTGCCTGAGTCTCCTCATCTGCAAAATCAGGTCTCCCGGTCAGAGCCTGGAGGGGTAAGAGCTCTGTGCTTCCTAATGGTCTCAGCTGCATCTCTGAGCCATCACTGCCCTAAATAAAAGCCACCACACCTGAGCTTCCTCCACCCACATTAGCTTTAATCCTCTCACCATGCTTACAAGGTAAGAATTGTTATCTCCGATTTACAGATGAGGTACACAGAATCCCAGAGAGACTGGCCAAGAACCAGCGGGGAAGTGGCAGCGGTGGGATTTGAACCCAGGTCTGTGGAACCCTGAAGCTGAGGCAGGGCTCACACAGCTGTATTCTGAAGATGCTCTGGGTCAATTATCAAGCACAAGTTATTGAAGGATTTTTATGTGGCTATAACAGAGTTTGACCTTTGGAACTCATACTCTGTAAGGTCCACCTGTCAAAAAAAAAAAAAAAAAATCCCACCAGAGCTCCCAACCCAAGTTCCTGGGCCTGATTACTGCCATCCAACCTCAAACCTTTGGACATGTCATAGAGTCTTATGGTTTGATGAGATTATAAAGGCTACATAGTCTGTCCCCACACCTCTCTATTGGATGCCTGAACCCTACATTTGTTGCAACATCATGTTGCAAGTAACAGAAAAGCCCATTCAAACTAGCTTAAATAGTAACATCCAGAGGCCCTCCACCTTCAGGCAAGGTGTGACCCAGAAGCTCAGTGATGTCATAAGGATCTGTTTTTCTCTCTTTCCTCTCTGCCTTCTGTGGTGCTGATCTCATCCTAAGAGGTCCACCTCACATCCTAAGATGTTTTCTTTGTCACATCTAGCCATGCTTCCTTGTTTACTTCCAAGAGGAAGGAAAGTGCCTAGTATTCCCACCAAAAGTTCTGAGATGTATTCTAAGTGGACCAGCTTCGTCAATCACCAATGGTGGTGGAGAGATGGAAGGCATTGCTTGACTTAGATCAAGTCGAGTTTTCCTCTCCCAGAGCCATGCAGATCCTCAAAGGGGAATTGGGGCCTCATTGGAAGGGAGAAGGGGTAGGGCAAATGGATGCTGGAGAAGCCAGGCATCAAATGGTCCCTATAGTCTCCTACAATTTCCCTGCCAAGTGATCTTCTAGACTCAGTTCAGTGTCTCCCAGGCCACCTCTGCCATGCTGGACTCCAGCTATTATCAAGAGACTTTTCTTGGTTTTGTTTGTTTGTTTGTTTTGTTTTGTTTTTGTTTGTTTTGTTTCTTTTTTTTTTGAGAACTTTCTTGTTGACATGCCTCCCCCTGGGAAGAACAATCTGGTCCTCTTGTTCGTGGCAGCCTTTCGGAGACAGAGCAGGGAATCAAGGTCTCCTTGTCAGTCCTCTCCTCCAGGGAAAGCTTCCCAGTTTCCCATCATTCTACACAGGACTCAGCTGTGTAACTTGGACACATTTCCTAACTTTTCCAGGCCTCATTTTCCTCATCTATCAATGCTGGGGACAACCTGAGCTTCTCAAACTGATGGGGAGCCATGTGATGGGGGTCTACAAAGTCCCTGAAAAACTACTTTACACATCTAAAGCCTTGATTTTACTGGAGGCTTTTTTTCTTCCAATGGAAATCTAAAACATTTTAATGTTAAAACAGTGTGTACAGCTCAACAATATAAGGACAAATAACCCAATTAAAAATTGTACAAAGGACTTGAATAGACATTTCTCCAAAGAAGATATACAAATGGACCATAAGCACATGGAAAGATACTCAACATCACTAGCTCTTAGGGAAATACAAATCAAAACCACAATGAAATATCACTTCATACCCACTAGGATGGCTATAATAAAAAAGAGAGACAATAAAAATCATTAAGATGTGGAATACCACAGATTGCTGGTGGGAATGTAAAACGGTACAGGCTCTTCGGAAAATACTTTGGCAATTCCTCACAAAATTTAAAACATAGAGTTACCATATGACCCAGAAATTCCATTCCTAGGTATAAGCCCAAGGTAACTGAAAATATATGTCCACATAAAAACTTGTATGTGAATATTCATAGTGGTATGATTCATAATAGCAAAAACGTGAAAACAACCCAAATGTCTATCAACTGATGAATGGATAAACAAATGTGATATATCCATATGATGAAATCTTATTCAGTCATAAAAAGGAATTAATCCACAACATGGATGAACATGAAGACATCATGCTAAGTGAGCAAAGCCAGACACCAAAGACCACATATTGCATGATTCCATTTATATGAATATCCAGAATAGCAGACCCATAAAGACAGAAAGTAGATTATTGGTTGCCAGGGGCAAAGGGGAGGGGAAAATGGGGAGTGACTGCTAATTGGCACAAGGTTTATTTTTGGGATGATGAAAATGTTGCGAATTGTACACTTTGAAAGGGTAAATTTTATGATATGTGAATTTTATCTCAATAAAAAGAGTGCCATTGAACTTAAAAAAATAGTTGCAGATGTGGAATAAAATGTAGACTCCATGTGGGTATTTTAAAAATATTTTTGCTGTTTTTGTAAAACAAAGTTGTTTATTGTAATTTTTTTTTCAAATAATAAAGAAAAGTTGAAAGAAGGAATCAAAATCCTTTGCCAGCTCCATACAGAGAAAAACTGTATGGATATTTGTTATTCATTATATTCATTATTAATATTTTAGTGAACATCCTTTCAGGCACCTTGCTAGTGATACTGTTATGGATATTGATCACTGTACAATTTTCTGTACAAGGAACCCAACCTTACACTGCGGGCTGCATTGGTGAGTTTTCTTTGGTCTGTGCAAGCCCTCTCTCTGCTTTTTTTTTTTTTTCCAATCTCATTTCCTGCCCTCTCAACCATCATTCATTCTTACCTGTGCCTTGTGGGTGTTATGTTTGTCAGTTTGAAGGATGTATTCTGATGTATTCCCCATACATATATATGGAGAGGGAGAGATTGAGAGAGAGAGAGAGAGAGAGAGAGAGTTATTACACATCTCATTCTGTTTCTTTCCTTTGTTACCAAGCACCATGTGTTTAAGATTGATCCATCTGGTTGCTCTGTCACAGGACTTCTCAACCTCAGCACTAGTGACATTTGGGGCTGGACCATTCTTCCTTGTTGGGGCTGTCCTGTGCATTGTAGGGTGATTATCAGCATCCAGTGGCCTTTACCCACTAGATGTCAGTTGCGACCTCTCCCCAGTTGTGACAATCAAAACTGTCTCCAGACATTGACAATTGTCCTGGGGGGTCAAGGGGCAAAGTCACCCCAGTGGAGAACCACTGCTTAACTGCTGCATAGAATTCTACAGTGAGCACCCACCATCCTTCCTTATTCACACTTCCTGTGATGGACACAAGACCAGTTGCAGCAGAACCCTCATTCTTCAGCTAAGAACCTGTGATGAACATAATCACCCACCAATAACTGGATCTGTATTCCAATAAGTAGTAGCAGTATTCCATGGGTGGACATATCACAACTGCTCTAACAATCTGCTCTTAAAGCACATTTATTTATTTATTTATTTTTATTTTTTGCTGGGTTGGGTCTTCGTTGCTGCGTGCAGGCTTTCTCTAGTTGCAAAGAGCGGGGGCTACTCTTTGTTGCGGTGCGCAGGCTTCTCACTGTGGTGGCTTCTCTTGTTGCAGAGCATGGGCTCTAGGCGTGCAGGCTTCAGTAGTTGTGGCTTGTGGGCTCTAGAGCGCAGGCTCAGTAGTTGTGGCGCATAGGCTTAGTTGCTCTGCAGCATGTGGAATCTTCCCAGACCAGGGCTCGAACCCGTGTCCCCTGCATTGGCAGGCAGATTCTTAACCACTGCGCCACCAGGGAAATCCCTTGAAGCACATTTAGATTTTTTCTAATTTTTCACCATTATATGCCACGGCTGCATGGATTTTATGATGAGACTTGGGCCTTTGAAGACCTGTTCGGCCTGCAGAGGACTGTTCTGTGATCTGCCTTCTCTCCTCACTTCTGGCTCTGACCTTCTCAGCTCTACCCTTAGCTTTTGGGGGAAGTCATGATCTGCTCTGTGCCTTGGTTTCCCCACTGGTGGGCTTCAGTGGAAACACCCGATAGTTGCTCTCCTCCTCTCCACTTTCTGAGTCTCCTGCAGAACAGAAGCCCCGCAGCCAAGGAAGGGCTGGGAAGTTAACATGCAGACCCCAGTAACTGAGGGAGCCAAGGAAAATGGGAGCCCTCGGAGGAAGGGGAGGCCCTTGCTCTTCCTCTTGTGAGCTGCTGCCTGGGGTTGGTCGTGTCAGCAGCCAGGAATCCCTGCCCTGATCCTGTTGGGGACAGCCTCCCTGCTTTGCCAGCAGGGAATGGCCTGGGGGAAGTGGACAGCGAGGATTTCCCTGGAGAAGTTGCTGCCATCGCATCCATGAGGGGCTGTGAGCCATGCATTGTCAGATCTTATGATTTTTTCAAAGTCAGGCATCCAGAGTTTTAAGGGTTGACAATCAGTATTTTAAAATGTAACATGGTAGGTGTCAGCCTGAGTGCAGCCTCAGATTGGACTGTCTCCTTGTGCTCTCAGCTGAGGAACTGTCACATAGAGAGTTCATGGATCCCAGACAGTTGTTTCAGAATCAAACCAGAACAGCCGGGCAGAGATGGCACGGAGTCCTGGACTATCAGAGGTGGCCTCCTCTTGGCACAGGTAGGGACACTGAGGCCAGAGTGAAGGGACTTGCCCAGCATCACACATGTCTCCTGCCCCCAGCTCAGGGCTGCCTCATTCCTAGGCCCTGACTATAACGCAATCCTACTTGCCTCTTAGTCACTGGTATTTTGGAACATTGGCTAACACTGGGTGCCTAGCGAAGGAAAGGAGAGGCCCCTTTCAGGAAGGCCCCAGCCCTGCATGTCGTCAGCAGCCCTTGCGCAAGGCTGCCCGAGTAGCACCTAAAAGGGGCTGCAAGTGGCAGTGGATCAAAGAAGGGACAATGGCAGGGGCTTGGAGGGCATTGGTGCTGGTGGCAGGCTTGGCAGCAGCGGCCTGTGTGGCCCAGCGCAGTCTGAGCTATGAAGAGATAGTCACCCAGGCCCTGCGGTTCTTCAACCAGGAGCGAAAAGGACAGCGACTCTTTGGCCTGCTGGAAGCCATCCCACCACCGCCTAGCTTGGTGAGTGTTGGGGGCTCAGGCCCAGGAAGCGGGTAACACTCTGCCTTATAGCAGCCTGTGAGGACAGCAGGCAGGAGAGAATGCCCTGCACAGGCACAAAGTGCTTGGTTGACATTAGCTGCTGTTGTTATTATAATGTTTCTCCCCTCAGAAGGTAAGACAAAGACCTTAATTTCTCTCGGGCCTGACAGCTGGCTAGCTGGTCAAGTCTGGGCTTTGCCCAAGGATGAAATGTGGGGTCGGGGAGTCCAGCCTTCACTCAGGCCCTGGGCTTGTAGGAGTAAGCAGGGCTGTTTCAAAGGACAGACAGGAGCTGGACTGGTCTCACCAGCACCTCATCAGGGCCTTCCAGTGTCCCCTTCCCACCCCATTATCTCTCTCCTGGCAGCTGAGCATGTGAGGCAAGTATTCTAGTTCCTTTGTCACAGAAGAGGAAACTGAGGGGCAAAGATGGGAAGTGACCCCTCAAGGTGG
This sequence comes from Balaenoptera acutorostrata, assembly GCF_949987535.1. Lineage (NCBI taxonomy): Eukaryota > Metazoa > Chordata > Mammalia > Artiodactyla > Balaenopteridae > Balaenoptera > Balaenoptera acutorostrata. The sequence continues at coordinate 41,053,050 of NC_080073.1, forward strand.
TACAGCCATGAGGTGTTAGCCTCAGCTAGTTTCCAGAAGCCCTGCACACCTTAAATCTCTGCTCAGGCCACTTGAAGAGGCTGCCTCCTTTAGGTGGAAAGTGCAGACCTCAGCTAAGCCCCTTCCAACTTGGAACTGTGAACTCTCTCCTCCCTGCCTTTGTTCCCTCCTCTGTAAAAGGGAGATAGATGATCATGAGTCTTCTCTTGATTTTTTAGAACTCCAACACCACGATCCCGCTCAACTTCAGGATTAAAGAGACGGTGTGCTTTTTGCTCTGGCACCGCCGACAGCCCCGAGAATGTCCCTTCAGGCCGGGCGGGGTGAGTCTCCCATCCCCTGGCTCCCTGCCCCCGTGAGCAAGAGAAGGACCTCCCCTCTCTCCCTTCTCCTGGAGGCTGTATTTGCCTCCACCCTGCTCACCTCGCCAGGTGAGGTTTGACTATGGAAGCCATTTAAAAAAAAAAAAAAATTTATTTATTTATGTCTGCGATGGGTCTTCGTCGGTGCGCGCTGGCTTGCGGGGGCTACGCTTCACTGCAGTGCGCGGGCTTCTCATTGCAGTGGCTTCTCTTGTGGTGGAGCATGGGCTCTAGGCGCGCGGGCTTCAGTAGTTGTGGCACATGGGCTTAGTTGCTCCGCGGCATGTGGGATCTTCCCGGACCAGGGCTCGAACCTGTGTCCCCTGCAGTGGCAGGCGGATTCTTAACCAGTGCGCCACCAGGGAAGCCCGGAAGCCATTTTTAAAATTGGGTTTTTCCTGATTGGTTTTTCTTACTACATGTAAATTATCAATCCTTATTAGAAAAACAATACATGCTAAAGAAATGACTAAATATTAAAAGAGAAAGAAGGGGACCGTAATGCACCTAGTGATAACTGTTTTTCTAAAATTAGGAAAATAATATTTTATTATAGCAAATTAACAAAATGTGGAGAAGCAAACTAAAAACAAACAAAAAAAAACCCCCTGCAACCCCACTACCCAGGAGGAGACAACATTAACCGTTGGTGTATCATCTTCTGTATCTTTTTTATGTACACACGCGTGTTTTAAACAAATATAGCTTCCTCTGAGGCTAATTTATGGAGGCCTTTTCCCGTTTAATATAACTTGCATGAAAGTCCTTAATTTTACTGGGCGTTCACGGAGCCCGCCCGGGTCCCCCCAGCAATCGCCGCTCCCACCTGGCTCTGGGGGTAGGATTAGGGAGGGCGCCGGCTTCAGGAGCCGGGGTACCCGGGCGAGGACGCCGGCCGCTGCACCCCTGTGTTCACTGACCCGCAGGAGGAGCGGAACTGCACGGGCATCTTCTTCATGCTGCAGCACATCCGCCTTCTGTCCCTCAACTGCCCCGGGGACCTGGACCACGAGCGCGAGCTCAAGCCGGAGGTGAGCCCCTGCGCCTGCGCTGGCCCCAGTCTGTTTCCGTCGCGGGCAGCGCTCTGCCTGGTGACCGCCGATGACCGAGGGGCCCTCACCCGGGCCACTGACTTCGGCGCGTGGGGCCTCAGTTTCCTCCTCTGGAAACCGGGCCGATCGAGCCCTTCTAAACGCAAGTCGTTGGGAGGGGAAAGGCTTGTGGAGTGCGAGGCGCGGTTGGACCTTGATGACTGCTAGTCATTTGGCAGGAGGGGAGGGGAGGAGAGACTGGTGGTCGAGGCTAAGGGGCATCCTGGGGGTGAGAGGGAGCTCAGACTTCTCAGGACACTGGCTCTGCTCTGGGCCCTGAGCTCTGGGAACCCTTCTCCACATCCCACATTTGGAAAAACTGAAGCCGGAGGTGCAGCCTCTTAGCAAGTGAGTGGAATAGCCAGAGTGGAAGTGAGCTGCAGAGTTCAGGCCTTCCCAGGCCCTCTGGGCTCCGAGGGGAAGGGCCTCACTGGGGACCACCTCCAGCCCCATCACCAACGTCACTGCCGGTGCCTCACACTCATCCCCACCTGGAGAGAGGGGCCACAGGCAGGACAGGAAAGGGGGCCAATCAATGAGGGTGATCACATCTGCATCACTTCTGTAGGTCCGCCGGGTGAGGCGTTCTGCTGGGTCCCCTGGAGCGGACACTCCAGGAACTGAGAGCTCCCAACTGCCACCTGCAGTCAGGGACCTGTACGAGAAAGCCAAGTACGACATCATCACCAACATACTGAGGAATTTCTAGGGCTGCAGAAGCGAAGGGATGCCCTGCAACCCCACCACAACCTCTTATTCCCACCCATTCTCTTCCTCTGCTGCCCTCAGCACTCCCTTTCCTGCAGTCTGAGCCCACCCATACTCCTCTGCATTTGCATACCTGCTTCCCTCTGTCTGGAATTCCTGCCCATCCTGTGTCTGTAAATCCTGCTCATCTTTTAAGGCACAGCTCCAAAGTCACCTCCTCCAGGAAGCCTCTCTGCTCTTCCCTGGGCAGCAGAAGTGTCCTTCCCTCATCTGTGCATTCATGATCCTCAAACCACACTGGCATTACCTGCTGTGTCCCAGGCTACGTAGCACTGTATTTACTCACAGCTGAGCCCTCCTCAGCCAGCTGCAGGTGGCTGGGGAATGACTATCTCAGCAAAGTGCTCCTGAATCCTGGGAGGGCAGTTCCTTCTGTGCAGGACCTTGAGCGCCCCTGTTCCCTGCCCAGTCACTGTGACAACTAAATGTCCCTTCATATATCCAGGTACCTCCAAGAGGGGGTCAGTCCACTCTCTGGTGAGAGCCACAGGAGAGAAACTCAATAAAACGTTTCTAAAATAAATGATTACATGAATGTGAATGAATAAGGTGTTAGAGCTGGGCCAGCTGGACTTGGGGTGAGGAGACAAATGAGACAGGTCCTGGGGGTGATTCCACTGTGCATCATGGGAACACAGACTCCCTGAGGTCAGGGCAGGGTCAATGAAGAGAAACACGGGTTGGGGGGGCATCCGAGGGCTGCCCTGGAAGCTCAGGAAGGCAGAGTAATCTACCCCCAGCCTCCTCAACCACCGTTCATTCCTGTATGCTACCTTTATGCTTCCTTCTTTATCTAAGCTCCAGCCAGAACCTCTCCCTGAACCCCAGACTTGCATTTCAGATTGCCTCCTGGATGTCTCCCCATGGATGTCCAAGGTGTGCCACACACTCAGTATCTTCCCTCCAAACCACCCTTCCTACAGCCCACCCCAGCCCAGCTGATGGCAGCCTCCATCCAAGCACCTGAGCATCTGGCTCTCCGCTGTCTTTCACAGCCACATCTGGTCCACCAGCAAAACTTGGCCTTGGTTCCTGCTGCATCCAGCCCTGAGAACAGGGCCTGACACACTATAGCTGCTCAGTAAATACTTGTTGAATGGATGAATGCCCTTTTCTTGTCACTAGTAGGCTCCTTTTTCAAGAGTCTTTGCTACAGAAATATCTGTGGGAAACTCTCATTTGAGGGGCCATGGTGTAGAGCCCCGTGGGGAAATGGGTTTTTTAGTAATTATCCCAGGAAAGCCAAGGACTCCTCTCCATTAATTATAATAATAGCCATGATTTATGAATGCCACTTCCCATACAGTGAATGGGAATACACTTGCAGGTCTCAGAACTGCGTTGCAAGCTGCATGCATCACCTGCAACTTTTAGTGAGAAAACTAAGCCTCAAGGAAATTGGTTAACTTGCCCATAGTCCACACTCCAACTCCCTTGCCACCTAAATCTCAGGTAGCCCCACTGGTGGGCAAGAGTGGGTGGGGGATGCTGCAGGGAGCGACCCTGGGGTGGGACATGGGCAGGTTTGGGCTGAGCAGGATAAACTAGACCCCAGACCCTCTCCCCATGGTGGGACAATGATGTTCAGCTGGAGAAGGCCACGTCTAGCTCCTGCAGAGAGCAGAAGGCAGCAGCACAGAAGGCAGCAGCACCGCAGGCACACCACCACATATCACTCCCTTGCCTAACCCCCACCCCGAAAGAGTACTTCCAGGCCTCATCCAGGTCTTCTGGGGGGTCCTGGACACTAATGGGCTGAGCAACTTCTCCCAGGAAGCTCAAGGCTCATCTATGGTGGTCCATGCCACATTACACAAGGCCCATCATGCTGTACCCCGCAAGACAGGCAGGCCTATAGGATCAGCCACAAGGCTCTGTTGGGGCCACTCTGCTGTATTCTCATAGCCCAGACACTATCAGGCCCTGAGATAGTATCAAGGCTCCAAATACAGCTCAGCCTCTTGGCCTTGGCAGCTTCTGAAAGTCTTCAGGCCCATAGAAGCAAGACTGAGAAGGAAAAATTCACTGGGGGTTGGGGGTGGGAACATGATGGGTGAACAGACCTCTAGGGCAACATCTAAATGGCTGCGGGAATCAAATTTCATTCCTCATACATACAGGTACAATGTGAGTTTTATTTTTAAAAGAAAAAATGACTTCACAGTCATTTTATGGCCTATTTTACAACCAGTTTATTCTCACTTAACCTGTCAGCTAACACACTTCAGTCACTATTGACTCACCCCATGTTTTTTTCTGTCTAATTCTCCATTGGGTGGTTAGACCTCCATTTATTTAAGTCACTCCTGCTGTCGAAGTTGTTTCCATTTTGTTTTGCTTTGAAATTGTTGTAAACAATGCTGAGATGAAAATAAGTTCCTAGAATGGAAATGGCATCAAAGTGTATGACCATATTAAGAATTTAGGGGCTTCCCTGGTGGTGCAGTGGTTAAGAATCCGCCTGCCAATGCAGGGGACACGGGTTCAAGCCCTGGTCTGGGAAGATCCCACATGCCGTGGAGCAACTAAGTCCGTGCACCACAACTACTGAGTCTGTGCTCTAGAGCCTGCGAGCCACAACTACTGAGCCCGTGTGCCACAACTACTGAAGCCCATGAGCCTAGAGCCCATGCTCTGCAACAACAGAAGCCACCGCAATGAGAAGGCCAAGCACTGCAATGAAGAGTAGCCCCCGCTCGCCACAACTAGAGAAAGCCCGTGTGCAGCAATGAAGACCCAAGGCAGCCAAAAATAAATAAATAAATAAATTAATTAATTTAAAAAAAAGAATTTAACGTATTGCTAAATTACTATCTAGAATTATAGACAGTAGTTTAGCAATATTGCTCTTCTGGCAGTTTTATTTATGCTGCTGGGAAATAGGGAATTGCCTGAGTACCCAATAGGGGAATGGTTAAATAATTTGTATTATATTCACTGGATTGAATATTGTATAGGCTTTAAGATAAATTTGAAGACAATGTTATATCAAAGAAAATGCTTGTGTTAGACTGCAGAAAGCCTGATTAAAGAAAACAGGGACAGAAGGCAAAAAGAGCTCAAGTTACATGAAAGGGGACAGCCATAGATACAGGAGTGACAGAATTTAAGAGCTTATGACTACTTACAACTCCACAGAGAATATGAAAACCTGGAGGAAATGAATGCTTTCTTAGCTAAACATGATTTATCGACATTGACTCAGGACCTGAAGGGGAATATGTGAAAAGGCCAATTTTCTCAGAAGAGTCTGGAGAGGTGATTAGAGTTCCAGGACCAGATGGTCCACAGCTGAGATTTATCTAGTCTTTAGAGTGGGGCTTCTCAATGTACATAACAGTCATCTGAGGAGTCTCATTAAACTATAGACTCCAGCCCAGTAGGCCTGGCGGGGGCCCCAGGAATCTGTTTTTGTAACTACCTTCCAGGTGGTGCTGACACTGCTGATGCATGAACCGCACTCGCAGTAGGGAGGCTTCAAAGGACATATAATTCCAAGGTTATTTAAACTTTGTTAATAGTTTATATAAAATACACATAAAGTTATATATCTATGTATAAGTTATTTAATTCAAAATCAAGGAAAAAGATGGAAAGCTCCTCAATTCATTTTCTTTGTCTCAGAATACACTTAATAGTAGAACCTAGGACTTCCCTGGCGGTGCAGTGGTTAAGAATCTGCCTGCCAATGCAGGGGACTCGGGTTCGAGCCCTGGTCTGGGAAGATCCCACATGCCGCGGAGCAACTAAGCCCATGTGCCACAACTACTGAGCCTGCGCTCTAGAGCCAGTGAGCCACAACTACTGAGCCTGTGTGCCACAACTACTGAAGCCCGCGCACCTAGAGCCCACACTCCGCAACAAGAGAAGCCACTGCAATGAGAAGCCCGCGCACCTTAATGAAAACCCAATGCCTCCAATAAATAGATAAATAAATAAATATATATATTTTAAAAAAATAGTAGAACCTAAAGATAGTATAGGGGGTGTGGCCAAGATGGTAGCTTAGGAAGACCCTGAGCTCACCTCCTCCCACAGGCGCACCAAAACTACAACCATTTATAGAACAGCTATCTATGAGAATGTCCTGAAGACCAGCAGAAAATATTTTCCACAACTAAAGATACAAAGAAGGAACCACAATGAGATGGGGAGGAGGGGTGGAGATGTGATATAAGTCAAGACCCACACCCTCGGATAGGCAACAAACAAACAGGAGGATAATCACCACTGCAAAGTTTCTCCCCAAGAAGCAAGGGGTCTAAGCCCCACATCAGGCTCCTGAGCCTAGGGGTCCTGCACCAGAAAGGTGAGCCCCCAAAATATCTGGCTTTGAAGGCCAGCAGGGCTTGCATTCAGAAGAGCTGGGGGGCTATAGGAAACAGACTCTGTTCTTAAAGGGCATGTGCAAAATCTCACATGATCCAGTGTAGAGGCAGTAATTCGAAAGGAGCCTGAGTCAGACCTACTTGCTACTTGCTCATCATTTTTTTTTTTGGCCATGCCATGCAGCTTGCAGGGATTTAGTTCCCCAACCAGGGATCGAACCCAGGCCCTCGGCAGTGAAAGCATGGAATCCTAACCACTGGACCACCAGGGAATTCCCACTTGCTTATCTTAGAAAGTCTCCTGGAGAGGCAGGAGGCAACTGGGACTCCCCCTGGGGACATAGATGCTGGCTGGAACCATTTTGAGGAGCTCATTCTACCATGAGAACACTGGTGCTGGCAAGTACCATTTTGGAGTCCTCCCTCTAGTTTACTAGTGCCAGGGCTAACCTGCCCACCAGTAGGCTGGGACCAGCCCCAGCCAGCACCAGTGCAGCCAGCCACACCAGGACCTGGCCTTGTCCACCAAAGATTGGTAGCCACCACACAAGGCAAAGTCTGGCAGCCAGTGGGGGTAGGGGCCAGCCTGACCTACCAGCACGCCCACAGTAGTCAGGTCAACCACAACAGAACAGCCCACATAGGGGGCATCCCTAGAGTATACAGCTCTGGTGACCAGAGGGAAGTGTGTTACTGGGCCCCTTAGGATGTCTCCTACACAAGGCCACTTCTTCAAGATCAAAAACAAAACCAACCTACCTAATACATAGAAATAAATACAAAGAATTAGGCAAAATGAGGAGACAGAGGAATATATTCCAAATGAAGGAACTAGACAAAACACCAGAAGAAAAACACAGTGAAGAAGAGTTCAAGGTAATGACCATAAAGATGCAGAATGTACTCGGGAGAAGAATGGATGAACACAGTGAGAAGTTTAGTAAAGAGTTACAAAATATAGAGAAGAACCGAACAGAGCTGAAGGATATAATAACTGAAATAAAAAATACACTAGAAGGAATCAACAGTAAATTAGATGTTACAGAGGAATGAATCAGTTAACTGGAAGACAAAGTAGTGGAAATCACCCAAGCCAAACCGAAATAAGAAAAAAAGATTTAAAAAAATGAGGATAGTTTAAGAGACTTCTGGGACAACATCAAGCATACTAACATTTGCATTATAGGGGTCCTGGAAGGAGAAAAGAGAAAGGGGCAGAGAACTTATTTGAAGAAATAATAGCTGAAAACTTCCCTAACCTGGGGAAAAAAAAGACATCCAAGTCAAGGAAGCACAGAGAGTCCCAAACAAGATGAACCCAAAGAGGTCCACACCAAGCACATTATAATTAAAATTGCACAAATTGAAGATAGAGAATCTTAAAAGCAGCAAGGGAAAAGCAACTAGTTACCTACAAGGGAACTCCCATATGACTATGAGCTGACATTTCAGCAGAAACTTTGCAGGCCAGAGGTAGTGGCATGATATGTTCAAAGCAATGAAAGGAAAAAAACCTACAACCACTCTACTCAACAAGGCTATCATTCACATTTGAGAGATACAGAGTTTCACAGAGAAGCAAAAGCCAAAAGAATTCAGCACCACTAAATAGGCTTTACAAGAAATGTTAAAAGGACTTTGCTAAATGGAAAAGACCACAGCTACAAATATGAAAATTAGGAAAGGAAAAATCTTATTGGTAAAGGCAAACATACAGTAAAGGTAGTAGATCCCACTCATAAAGCTAGTAGGAAGCCTGAAAGACAAAAGTAGTAAAATCATCTATATGTGCAATGAATAGTTAAGGGATACATAAAAATATGTAAAATATGATGTCAAAAACATTAATGTGTGGGGTGGGTAGTAAGAATTGCATTTTTAGGTTGTTAGAATGCATTTGAACTTAAGAGATCATCAACTTAAAATAGCTATACATATAAAAAATAACCACATATACATATAAAATAACCACATATAAAAAATAACCATATATATATAAAATAACCATATATATGTTGTTACATATGAACCTCATGGTAACCACAAACCAAAATTTATAATAAATACACACACACACACAAAGAGAAAGGAATCCAAACATAACCCTAAAGACAGTCATCTAATCACAAGGGAAGAGAGCAAAAGAAGAAGAAAGGAAACAAAAAGAACTACAAAAACAACCAGAAAACAATGAACAAATTGCAGTAAGTACACACCTAACAATAATTACTTTATATGGCATGTATGGCCTTCAATAAATAAATGCAAATGATGTAATTGAAAAAAATTACTATAAATGTAAATGGACTAAATGCTCCAATCAAAAGACAAAGAGTGGCTAAACGGATACAAAAACAAGACCCATATATATGCTGCCTACAAGAGAATCATGTCAGATTTAAAGACACACATAGACTGAAATTTAGAGGACAGAAAAAGGTATTTTATGCAAATGGAAATCAAAAAGAAAGCCTGGGTAGCAATACTTATATCAGACAAAATAGACTTTAAAACAAAGACTGTAACAAGAGATAAAGGACATTATATAATGATAAAGAAATTGATCCAACAAGAAGATTTAGCAATTATAAATATATATGCACCCAATCAAGGAGCACCTAAATACATAAAGCAAATATTAACATAAAGGGTGAAATTGACATTAATACAATAATAGTAGGGAACTTTAATACCCCATTTACATCAATGGACAGATCATCCAGATGGGAAATCAATAAGGAAATACTGGCCTTAAATGACACAATAGATCAGGTGAACTTGATAGACATATATAGACTATTCCACCAAAAGCAGCAGAATACACATTCTTTTCAAGTGCACATGGAACACTCTCCAGGACAGATCACATGCAAGGCCACAAAACAAGTCTAAATAAATTTAAGAAGATTCAAATCATATCAAGCATCTTTCCCGATCACAACAGTATGAGACTAGAAATAACTACAAGAAAAAAACTGCAAAAAACACAAAAACGTTGAGGTTAACCAATATGCTATTAAACAACCAATGGGTCACTGAAGAAATCAAAGAGGAAATAAAAAAAAGTACCTGGAGACAAATGAAAATGGAAACACATGATCTACAATCTATGGGATGCAGCAAAAGAAGTTCTAAGAGGGAAGTTTAATAGCAATAGAAGCCCACTTCAGGAAACAAGAAAAATCTCAAATAAACAATCTAACCTTATACCTAAAGGAACTATAAAAAGAAGAACAAACAAAACCCAAAGTTAGTAGATGGAAAGAAATAATAAATATCAGACCAGAAATAAATGAAATAGAGACTGAAAAAAAACAACAGAAAAGATCAATGAAACTAAGAGCTGGTTCTTTGAAAAGATAAGCAAAATTGATAAACCTTTAGCCAGACTCATCAAGAGAAGGCCTAGATAAATAAAATCAGAAATGAAAGAGGCAAAGTTACAACCGACACCACAGAAATACAAAGGATTATAAGAGATTACTATGAACAATTATATGCCAATAAAATGGATAACATAGAAGAAATGGATAAATTCTTAGAAATGTACACTCTCCTAAGACTGAGGAAGAAATAGAAATATAGGGACTTCCCTGGCCCTGGTGGTCCAGTGGTAAAGAATCTGCCTTACAACACAGGGGACATGGGTTCGATCCCTGGTCAGGGAACTAAGATCACACATGCCGCAGGGCAACTAAGCACGCACACCACAACTACTGGCACCTCAACTAGAGCCTGCGTGCTGCAAACTACAGAGCCCACATGTTCTGGAGCCCACGCGCCACACTAGAGAGAGAAAACCCACACACCACAACGAGAAGCCCGCGCACCACAACAAAGATCCCGCATGCCTCAACGAAGATCCCGTGTGCCGCAACTAAGACCTGACACAGCCAAATAAAATAAATAATAAAATAAATCTTTTAAAAAAAAGAAATAGAAATATGAATAGACCAATTAATTATCAGTAGTGAAACTGAGTAATAAGAATAAAAAAAAACCTCTCAACAAACAAAAGTCCAAGACCAGATGGCTTCATAGGTGAATTCTACAAAACATTAAAAAAAAAAATTTGGCTGCACCATGCAGCATGCATGATCTTAGTTCCCCAACCAGGGGTCAAACCTGGGCCCCGGCAGTGAAAGCGCCAAGTCCTAACCACTGGACCACCAGGGAATTCCCTACAAAACATTTAAAGAAGAGTTAACACCTGTTCTTCTCAAACTATTCCAAAAAATTAAAGAATGCTTCTGAACTCATTCTAAAAAGACTGATGCCAAAACCAAACAAAGACATCACAAAAAAAGAAAATTACAGGCCAATATCACTGAGGAACATTGATGCGAAAATCCTCAACAAAATATTAGCAAACAGAATCCAACAATAAAATATCATACATCATGATCAAGTGGGACATATCCCAGGGATTCAAAGATGATTCAATATCAACAAATCAATCAATGTGATACACAACATTAATGAACTGAAGAAAAAAATCATATGATCATTTCAATAGATGCAGAAAAAGCTTTTGAGAAGTTCAACATCCATTTATGATTTAAAAAAACTCTCAGGCGTTTGGGATTAGTAGATGAAAACTATTATATATAGGGTAGATAAACAATAAGATCCTACTGTATAGCACAGGGAACTGTAATTAATATCCTGTGATAAACCATAATGGAAAAGAATATATATGTGTATAACTGAACTGCTTTTGCTGTACAGCATAAATTAACACAACACTGTAAATCAACTGTACTTCAATAAAATTAAAAAGAAAAAAAGAAAAAACCTCTCAACAAAGTGTGTATAGAGGGAATATACCTCAACATAATAAAGGCTGTATATGACAAACCTACAGGCAACATCATATTCAATGTTGAAAGTCTGAAAACATTT